>NC_135479.1:177277658-177418805 GCF_052094955.1 Ictidomys tridecemlineatus
CCTAAGGAGTGGGATTATGGACCTGGAGGATGTAGGCTCCAGATCACAGGGCTTCAGAGCACACCCAGTTGTCCCTGGAGAGACAAAGAGAAAAGACTGCACTGCTAACTAGCTGGTTGGCCTGGGACAGTCCCTTACCTTCCTCATCCACTAATGAGGTCTGAGATTAGTCCAGTAGTTTCTAATGTTTTAAAGTAAATTCTTTTTTTAATTGGAAATTTTTACTCAGTCCTATATGAATCAGATGGAGTGGAGTATTAGGAATTCAGTTGGGTGGGTAACACCCAGTGCCCCCCAAGGGCCCTTGCAATGACTTGTGGTGCCAGCTCTCTCCTTTTTCCTGCCTCCAGGAGCTGAGAGTCTTGACTGTGAGAAGTGGGGTGGAGGTTTGGGAGAGCCTCCAGGTCCTGACTCTGTGTTTATTTTTTCATCAGGCCAGTGCTACAACATCCCACCCGGTGATGCCAAGATGTGTGCCCTACATCAAGGTCTCTCGGGCCTGAGCCCTCACTGAATACCCTGTTCAGGCTGCCATGACCCCCACAGTTATTTAATCCTTATAAAATATATTTTTGTTGGGTTTTATCACTTCTATGTCTGTTTGTTCTACATTCAGAGGAGCAAGTTTCCTGTGGGTGTGGGGAGGCTATGAGGGGCTGGACAGAGCCCTCCTGGAAGGGAATATCCTTGCTCTCTGGAGACCCAAGCTCAGGAGCCAACACTGTTTGGCTTTTTGACCTTGGGAAGACACTTAGCATTTCTCTCATCCTTAAAATATGGCAACAGTAATAATCACAGTGACTGAACTGTCTGGCTTCCTGGTAAGGCCTGGAGATGAGAGGAGAGAAAACTGACCTAACTGGAAAATACCAGTGCACAAAATAGAAATAGAACTTATTTACTAGTAGTTCTAATTGTGTGTGCACATGTGTGTATTCTTTAGGAATGTGTGTGTGTGTGTGTGTGTGTGTGTGTGTGTGTGTGTGTGTGTGAGAGAGAGAGAGAGAGAGAGAGAGAGAGAGAGAGAGAGAGAGAGAGAGATTGTGTGTTGTACTGGGGATCAAATCAAACCCAGGGCTTTATGAATGGTAGGCAAGCGCTTCACCACTGAGTTACATCCCCAGGCCTTTTTCATTTTCAGACATGCTCTCACTAAATTGGCCAGGCTGAACTCCAACTTGTGGTCCCCTGTCTCAACCACCCCCATAGCCTCCCAAGTTACAGGAGTTATCTGCCATGACTATCTTAGGGTTTTCTATATGCAAGATCTTGCCTCCTGCAAATAGTTTTTCTTCTTTCTTTCTCACCCAGATATTAAATATTTTTCTTGCCTAATTTCTGTGGCTATAACTTTTAATAAATATAATGAAAGATTTTTCATAAATGTCCTTCATAATGTTGAGAAAGTTACCTTTTTTCTCTCTCTCTCTCTGTGTGTTTTAATTATGAAAAGTATTACATTTTGTCAAATGCTTTTTCTGAACCAAATGATCATGTATGATATTTTCCTCCACTATAATTGTGGTGTACTACATATTTGACAATTTCTCCAAGTTTTAGTGTTTAATAATTAATAGTTTGACTGATCATGTCCAACACACAAGGATACTATGTTCAAGAAACTGGGGGGAATTTACTCTATAAACTATCTACATATTATGTGATAAGAATGGGCATTATAATATAAAACCTTTCAACACATAGTGGTTAGCTGCAGGAAACCATTTTTAGCTTAGGAAATGGTATTCCAAAATTCAGTGTAAACTACTAGCAACGTTCAATTCCTTTTTATGGCAACTATCTTATTTCTGTCTTCAAACTCTTCCACCCCAGCCTGAGTTAAATGTCTGGAGTGCTTTTTTCCCCAATCACAAGTGTGATTACAAATATTGTCGATTCTTACAATGATCTGATGAGACACGGTGTGACATGTATCTTGCATTGCCGCAGTCTGGCTGGGCACAAAATCACCAGCCACTCAAGCAGGAATAAACTTTATTTTTGAAACTGCTGTCAATGCTCCATAAGCTCCCGGACAATTGCCGACTGACCCACGGCATCCTCCTGGATGCCAACATGAAGTTCCTCCCCTGGAATTCCCTCCTATGTACTTCCCCAACCAATGAGACCTCTGCAGGAGTCCCATAGCAGGCTGAGGTGAACAGCAGGAGTCCAATATCCATATGAATGCAAATCTTAACATGATCATATCATCTCAATGGCTTGCTGGCATCACCTTTCAACCAAAAATTCCATGCATCATATAATTGGCTCTGGCTCTTAGCATTGCATTCATTGCAAGAGCACCACCAAGGTGATCCTGCATGATGTTGGAGTCAGTCTTGGCCATCTCCCCTGTTCCCAGTTTGGTGATGATGTCTCAGACTATCACGTATACAACGATTTTTGGGGGGAGGGATGTACTAGGTATTTAACCAGGGGATGATTTATCCTGAGATTTTTCCCCAGTCCTATTTATTTTTTATTGAGTCAGGGTCTCATTAAGTTTTTGAGAACCTGACTAAGTTGCTGAGCCTGGCCTCAAAATTATGATCTTCATGTCTCTGCCTCCAGAGTTAATGGAATTATACACATGTGCCACCATGCCCAGCTATACTCTATATTTATAAATGTTGAATCATTTTTGCATTTCTGGGATTAATCCCAGAGTCAATGAAACATAATATTTTTAATATGCTGCTGAATTCAGGTGGTTAATTTTATTTAAATATTTATTCTTTAGATGTAGTTGGACACAATACCTTTATTTCATTAATTTATTTTTATGTGGTGCTGAGGATCGAACCCAGGGCCTCACACATGCTGGCAAGCACTCTACTGCTAAACCACAATCCAAGCCCCAGTTGTTAGGATTTTTAAAAAATATTTTTGTATTTAATACTCATAAAGAATATTAATCTTTGTTTTCCTCTGTTATGTCTTTGTTTGGCTTTGGTATCAGAGTAATATTGGTCCTGTAAAGTAAGTTGGGAAATGTTCCTTTCCCTTCTACTTCTTGGTAGAGTTTGAGAAGGAGTTGTGTCTATTTAAAGTTTTGGTAGAATTTACTAGTGAATCCATACTTTCTTTAGAAGAGCCTACTAGCTTGTCTACCTTGTTTATTTTCCCCTTTACTACTTTTAGCTGTTTTAGACTAGATTCTTTTTAGTTATTGTTTTTTAAGTATTTAAGTGCAATTCTAGTATCATTTCTATTGACCTTATGAAATACTTCCTCTTGCAAGAATTTCAGTTTATAAAAGTTGTCATTGCAAAAATATTTTATGTTGCATCTGAGATTGGTGGGAAAGGAAGACACTAGTGTTTTATTGTTTTGCTTTGTTTCTTTGTTATTAATATTTTGTAACTTTTTTCAATTTACAGTACAGTAGAGTGTATTTTGACATATTATACATACATGGAGTATAACTCCCCATTCTGGTAGTTGTACATGATGTGCAGTTTCATTGGTGGTGTGTTTATATATGAGAATTGGAAAGTCATGTCCAATTCATTTCACAGTCTTTCCTTTCCCATTCTCCCCGCCTTCCTTCCCTTACCCCTCATATTGTGTGCTAGCATCTGTATATCAGAGGGAACATTCAGCCATTGGTTTTCTGGGATTGGCTTATTTTACATTTGCTTTCAAATTTTTTTTATATTTTTAAATTGTAGATGGACACAATACCTTTATTTAATT
The DNA here is from genome assembly GCF_052094955.1 of Ictidomys tridecemlineatus. Classification (NCBI taxonomy): domain Eukaryota; kingdom Metazoa; phylum Chordata; class Mammalia; order Rodentia; family Sciuridae; genus Ictidomys; species Ictidomys tridecemlineatus. The sequence goes on from NC_135479.1 coordinate 177,281,358, forward strand.
TATTGTTTTAATGAGGTGCTGATGATCAAACCCAGTGCCTCACACGTACAGTGCTCTACCACTGTACTACAGCTCCAGCCCCTTGCTTTCATTGTTGAGATGGAGTTTCACTATACTGTTCTGGCTAGCCTCCAACTTGTGATCTTCCTGTCTGAGCCACTGAGTAGCTGGGATCATAGGCCTAGCCACCATGCTTGGCTCAAGATGCAAATTTTAAATAAAAGAAGATGTTTGAGTTGACAAGTGAGTATTTTTATGTTATGGTTTGTACGTGTGTGTGTGGGGGTGGTTTAATGTGGTAAGGGAGACCCAACCCAGGTCCTGCCTCACATGTGCTTGGCAAGCGATTTACCACTTAAGTATGACACGGTCCTTGTATGGACCTGAATTCATAACTCTATGAATTCAGATGATAACAACCAAGAATTCAAAAAGCTTTTTGTATTTGAAAACTACAAAAAAATTTAAAATATATGGTGCTAAGATCAATAAATTAATGAAACAAAACGCCCACACACAGACACTAGAATTTAATATGCAGGATGTTTACAAGGAATGATTTGGGGATAAACACCCATGGAAGGAAGGGAAGGGGATGGGAAGATGCAAGACTGAGCAGAGGGGAGTCACCTGAGGTAGGGACACAACAAATCTCAGGAAACCCAAAAGTCACATGGTCCTTCAAAATTGTCCTTCTTTGGGGTACAGTAGCTGGGCCTGTATGCCTGAAGTAACCACTCCTTGGATACAATCTGTCCCTGGACGGAGGGGAGGCAGGACCCAGATTTGCATCTGTCTCCCCCCCACACACTCCAGCAGCTGGGTGGGTAAGTTCTTCATACTGGAGGGGAATCTGGGAGGCACCTTCCAGTGTCCACTCCACAGATCTTAGTGTATATGGAGGAGTCCATGTCTGTTTAAGTGTTGGTCATGAATCCTGAATTAAAATCTACTTGATAAGTGATGCTGGAAACATTGATTATAACCATGGGGAACACACATGAATTACACTGTTATCTCATCTTACCTGACATTAATTTAAAATAGATTAAATAATTGAAAGAAAAAAGAAACAATATACCTAATACTTATCAGGTTGAAGGTGAGGAAAATGCAAGTAAACTTAGATGATGCCAATAAAATGATTAATAGATTTGATCACATAAAAACACATTTTGCATTCAAAATTTTACACAAAATTAAAAGGCAAACAACAAAACTGAGAACATGTTTGCAATAAACACACTGAAAACATTTATATGTATTTATTTATATTTGATTGGTTCTTTATGTTATCCTATCCTTTCCTCCCCTTTTTCTTTATTTTAGTCCACCTTCTGCATTTGACAGAAATCATTTGACCTTTGAATTTCTAAGTTTGGGTTTTTTCACTTAGCATTATATTCTCCATTACCATCCATTTACTGGCAAATACCATAATTTTGTTCTTTTTAAAAAAAGTGATCCTATGGAGGAAGAACATGGAAGTGGGTGGGAAGGGAGCAATCCCTTGACCTTCTCATCTATGCTGGCAAAGAGAGACTTCAGAATGACTGGATGTTGTCTGCTCAGGAACGAGCAGCAAAGTTGGGCTGAGGTGGAACCTAAGCGAGCAGTTTGAGCTTCTCAGAGGCTGCAGTGTTCTCGAGCGTGGGTGAATCCAGGCCATCCTGCGTGTGGATGTACTGGCTGGTTGATTGGCAACCCGGCGCAACTCAGCGCTACAAAGATCCACGAGTGGAGTAGAGGAAAAAAAAACTTCAGATATTTTGAGGGTCTTTTGAGGCGGTGCCAACCGAGCCTCCATGGGCCAGCGGACTGAGAGCTGAGGTAGGATTTAGGAGAGGCAGACCAGACCCATCCTTCCCATTGGACAGCCCGACAAGGAGACCGGAATCCACCCTGGCAGAGAACTGATGTCACCAGAGTTCAGTGGATGAATTGCTTCCCAGCAAAATTGGCGACTACAGGTGTGTGACCCTCAACCCTCCCTCTCCATACAGCTGGGAAATCTCAAAAATTTCTCCCTAGCTCTCCATGAGCATGATTATCAGAGCTGAGGGAATCAGGAGGGACACCTGACCTCCAACTGCCCCTCCCAGCAGTGCTGATAGCTGAGGAGGCCTTTTTTGCCAGCTCTCAGGGTGTGGCTACAGGAGGGAATCAGGCAAAATAGGCTGATGGCCCCCAGGCCCACAGTCCACAACCTTGGGGTCTGGGTGAATGGCAAACAGAGAGAGTCCCCAGTCGTTCAAGAGAACAGGGCACCCAGGGGGCTGCAGGCTTGGAGTGTAGCTAGTTCTGTGGAGACCACCACTGGGGAGTGGGGCCTGGCTGGCAGAAGAAGCGGGAGGGGGTTCTGGAGACCAGGAAAGGCACTGGGTGACCAGGATTGGAGACCCACCCAGTGGGGGAAGAGAAGCCACCTCACAGGGATTGTTTCCTGTGTATTGAAGGCAGAAGCTTGGCCCGGAGGGCATTGCTCCACCTACTGGAAGAGAAGATAATCGAACTCTAATACTATACTGCATTTATCTTTTTTTTCTTTTCTTTTTAATTTTTCCCATTTTATTTTATTCTTCCTACTTTTCTTTCTCTCTTTCTCTTTAGTGACTTCTTCCTTCCCCTTCTCCTACCATTCCTCCCAAGCATTATGTGTAATTTACTAAATGCTTATTGGTGAATGTTCCGAGGCAGTCTATACTGCTCCCAAGTACCTAGCTACCCCCAAATACTCTGGTCCATTCTCCTGTTTATATCCCCATTCAGTAGAGCAATCTTCAAAAGTTGCTAAGGTATACAAACCCCTATACCATCACATAATTTGACCTAAACATAAACTCCTAAAACCAAACCGCAGATCGCTATATGCCTTTAGAATCTGTATGCCTTTTATGAAATGAATGAATTTGCTTTAAAGTACAATAAAACCCACCATCTTTAGACATAGTCTCCAATCACAAAGGAGAGATCCCAGAGATAGACAAAACCAAAACAAATCTATAGGAGTAAATAGTAACACAGCAGTCAAACAGAGCTGGAAATTAATGTGAACATCATGAAAAAAACAGGGGAAAAACAGGACTATAAACAATGCAAGACATACCTGACTCAAATGGAATGGAATCTTAAAGAGGTCATTATACAGCGAATGCAAACAATGAAAGAACACTTCGACAACAAATTACATAAACAAATTTAAGAAGCAAAAGAACAACTCTACTGGGATATAGAGGTTATTAAAAAATCAAACAATAATCCTAGAAATTAAAAAACTATAAACCATATTGGAAGGGCAGCAGAATACAACAGACACTAGTATGGCAGTATGTAAAAAAGTGGATGTGGAACTGATGTGAATCTGCAATATGTATACAGGGTAAAAATGTGAGTTCATAATCTGCTTAAATCAAATGTATGAAATATGATATGTCAAGAGCTTTGTAATGTTTTGAACAACTAATAATAAAAAATAAATAAATAAAAAAAACTCAAATGAGAGTATTACTAATAGAGTAGATCAAGTAGAAGTCAGAACATCAGACAATGAAGATAAAATATATCATCTCGAGCAGAGTCTAGTCAATTCAGAAATTCTGGTAAGAAACCATGAGCAAAACATCCAAAAGATATGGAATATCATGAAAAAACCAAACTTAAGAGTTCTTGGGATAGAGGAAGGTATAGAAGTCCAAACCAAAGGAATGAGGATTCTGTTGAGTGAAATAATTTTAGAAATCTTTCCAGACATGAAAAATGAAATGGATGTCCAAATCCTAGAAGCCTACAGGATGCTGAACATACAAAACCACAATAGACCAAACCCAAGATACATTATTATGAAGATATCCAACATAGAGAACAAGAAGAGAATATTGAAAGCTACCAGAGAAAGGAGGCAGATTTTATTCAGGGGTAAACCAATTAGGTTAACAGCTGATTTTTCATCACAGACACTGAAAGCAAGAAGATACTGGAACAACGTGCTGAAAGATAATGGGTGCCAACCAAGAATATTGTATCCAGCAAAATTAAGCTTCAGGTTTGATAACGAAATAAAAATCTTTCATGATAAACAAAAGTTAAAAGAATTCACAGCCAGAAAACAGCACTGCAAAGCATTTTGGGCAAAATAATATACGACTAGGAAATGAAAAACAATAACCAAAAACCAACAGTGGGAAGTACCTCAGTAAAGGGGGGGGGGGAACTAATCAAAGAGGGAAAAACAAACCAAATTAAATAAATAAATCAACAAACATGACTGGAAGTACAAACCATATATCAATAGTAACCCTAAACATTAATGGCTTAAACTCACCAATAAAGCGACATAGGCTGGTAACCTGGATTAAAAAAACAGATCCAACAATATGCTGCCTTCAGGAGACTCATCTGATAGGAAAAGACATACACAGGCTGGAGGTGAAAGGTTGGGAAAAATCATACCACTCACATGGTCCTTGGAAGCAAGCAGGGATGGCCATCCTCATATGGAATAAAATCAACTTCAAGCCTAAGTCAATCAAAAGAGATAAATAAGGACACTATATACTGTTAAAGAGAACCATTCACCGAAAAGACATAACAATTATCAATATTTATCCACCAAACAATGGTGCTGCTTCGTTCATAAAACAAACTCTCCTCAAGTTCAAGCTTCAAATAGACCTCAACACAATAATTATGGGTGACTTCAACACACCTCTCTCACCATTGGACAGATCTTCCATACAAAAGTCAAATAAAGAAACTATAGAATACAATAACACAATTAATAACCTAGACTTAACCGACTTGTAGAGAATATATCAACCATCATCAAGCAGATATACTTCTTTCTTAGCAGCACATGGATTCTTCTCAAAAGTAGACCATATTTTATGCCATAGGGCAACTCTTAGAAATTATAAAGGAATGGAGATAATACCATTCATCTTATCTGATCATAATGGAATGAAACTGGAAATCAACAATAAAAGAAGGAAAGAAAAATCCTACATCACTTGGAGAATGAACAATATGTTACTGAATGATCAATGGGTTACAGAAGACATAAAGGATGAAATCAAAAAATTCTTAGAGATAAGTGAAAACACAGTTACAACATATCGAAATCTATAGGACACAATGAAGACTGTTCTAAGAGGAAAATTAATTGCTTGGAGTTCATTCCTCAAAAAAACAAAAAACCAACAAATAAATTATCTCACACTCCTTCTCAAAACCATAGAAAAAGAAGAGCAAAACAACAGCAAATGTAGTAGAAGGCAAGAAATAATTAAAATCAGAGCTGAAATCAATGAAACTGAAACAAAAGAAACAATTGAAAAAATTGACAAAACTATTAAATTTAAAAGTGATCCAGCAACTAAAAAAGAGAAACCCATACTTAGGTCAAAAATACAATGAGCTACCACTTCACACCCAATAGAATGGCTATTATCAAATAACCAACCAACCAACATGAGGAAATAAAAAGTATTATCAAGTATGTGGAGAAATGGGATCCCTCATGCATAGTTAATTGGAATATGAAATCGTAGGGCTACCTTGGAAAACACTATGGCAATTCCTCAAAGAATTAAGCAGGTAATTCCCATATGATCCAGCAATTCCACTCCTACAGATAGATCTGAAAGCACCAAATGCATGGACTTGAACAGGTGTTTGCATACCAACATTCACAGCAACATTATTTATGGTAGCCAAAATGTAGAAGCAACTGCAATGTTCATTGGCAGATGAATGGATAACAAAATATGACATAGAATGGAATGTTATTTATTCTATTTATCTATATAGAACGGACTATAATTCAGCTTGAAAAGTATTAAATTCTAACTTATGCTTCAATATGGACAAACTTGAAAATATTATTATGCTAATGAAATAAACCATACCCAAAAGAATATCTTGTATGATCTACCCATTTATCTGAGATCCCTAGAATAGTCACACTTACAGAGACAGGAAGTAGAGTAGTGCAAGTAGAGGGAAGGAGGAGGTGATGAATGGGCACAGAGTTTCTGTTGGGGTGATGAAAAAGTTCTGGATGTAGATGGTGGTGATGGTTGCCTAACAAGGGAAAGGTACTTTATGCTGCAGAATGAGACACTTGTAAATGGTTAAAATGGTAAATTCTGTTAGGTATGTTTACCATGATAAGAAAAGAAAATCCCAGCACATCCATACCAGAATGTGTCCAATCTTGCTTCTAACTTGTGATCCTCCTGCCTCAGGCTCCTTAGTTGCTGGGATTACAGGTGTGCACCACCATGCCTGGCCATTAAAATTTTAAAATAAAAATTTAAAAAACAAAGGAAAAAAAGAAAAGGAAAATAAAAAAGCCCAAGGTAAAACATTAAAGCATAGTCTAGGAAGAGGATCCTGTAGATGACTGAATTCCTGTGATCCCAGAAGAAAAGCCAGGTTTCCCAGGTTCACCATCAGTCACTGGGAGACTGAGCACACTCTGAAGAACAAGGGGTGGAAGCCAGAGGAGGTTAAGGTAGAAGTAAAAAGCAAGGGCAGAAGACAATGGATGTGCATTTAAGGCTGTTGGTGAAATAATCTCTTTTCTGTTCTTTTCTTGCTCCTTGCACACAGGAAAAACATTTCTTAGCACCTTGGACTTAGAAGTGGTTACTGCTTCTTCTACTGTGGCAAGAGGAGGAAGCCTGGCTTTGAGAAGATGGTGGGCACATCAGATTAAAGTAGCTTGTATCTCTGGGTGCCTGCACCAAGGACAGTTTCTCTAAGGATGTAAATTCAGTCTATAGAAGACCTTGCCTGAATGAAGAAAGATTTGGGGCATTTCTGTGCTCAATGTGGGGCTGTTTGACATAGCAGCCTATTTTAACTAATGCAGACAGAGCCTTGCTGAGAGGATTCATACGATGAGGAAGGGCTTTTTAAAAAAAACTACTATTGTACTATTGAAATAAACCATACCCAAAAGGATAGCTTGTATAATTTATCCATTATCTATTTATCTGAGATCCCTGGAATAGTCACACTAACAGAGACAGGAAGTAGAGCAGTGGGAATAGAGGGAAGAAGGAGGTGATGAATGGGAGAGTGAGCACACCTGAAGAACATGCAAGAATGAAAACAACCTTCCTAGTTATCATTTCTACCTCTCTATTTGTTCCTTTTCCCTGAGAGAAGCCACTTGAATTGTCACACTCCCTAGGAGAGGCATTCTTAAGTATAGGAAAGGCTTGAAAATTTTTGTGTACTGAGAATGATCCACAAGAGATGGAGAAGAGGGCTTGCCTGGTCATGGAAATTTAACAGCAAGTACATAATTCCCCCCTAAAGAGGAAAAGTTACTATGTATTAAGAAGAGAGACACTTCTTTCTTGGTGTCTTGGTCCATTTTGTACTTCTATAACAGAATACCTGACACTGGGTAATTCATAAAGAAGAGACAGTTGTTAGGATTCTGGAGGGTGAAAGTTCAAGGTCAAGGAGCACTTATTTTGCTTGGGCTTTCCTGCTGTGCCATCCCACAGAGAACAGTCAAGAAAGTGAGAGAAAAACATCAAGAGAAAAATAGGGTTGAAGAGAATGTACTTCTGTGATACTCAGTCCATGTATGCTATAATGGCTTTAGTCCCCTCATCACCTCTTCAAGGTCTCACATCCCAACACTGCCATATTTGGGAATGATCTTTCAACAGCTGACTTTGGAGGACACATACAGATCACAGTACTTGGGTACAAGTAGGAAAGTAGATGAACAATGGATGAGAGCAAGAGGGAAAGAGAGCTGATGGCTTTTGTTTGTGGTCTTCATTTCCTCTGGAAATAATGGTGCCCGGTGAGAGGCAGGACAAAGTAATGTGACAGGACTTGAGATAAAGGGAAAATGTTTGGGGAAACTCCCAGGAAATCAGGCAATGGTGAACAAAGCAGAGAAGCCTGTGCAATACCTCAGCATGGAACTGTAGGGAATCTGATGTGTGAGAAACTGTGGTCTGGTGAGCAACAGGTAATCCTTCCAGCCTGCTGGGAGGAGAAGTGGGCCCTGTCACTGAGGCTGAGCTGGTAGGGCCATTGGCAGAAATATGATGAAGGAGATCACTAATCAGATGGGAATAATGACCTTTAAGGTCCCTTCCAACCTTGAGATTTTATGATTTTTTATTTCCATGTGTTGTAAGGAATTTAACAAAATCAAATGACTTCCATCTTATTCAAATTATAGTGGCCTGCCTTTCAGCTTCCCAGGAGTGGATTTAAGGACATTGAGCACTCAGAGTTGATTATGTGGATGCCATACTCTCATTCCAGGTTGGTTTTTTCTAAGTACCAGGGTAATTATGAGGGCACATCTGCTCCTCATCGTGAGGACTGATGAGTTAGCTCAATATCTCTCCTGTGCAGACATGATGGAGAAACCTAACAGGGAACAACATTCTGTTGAATATTCTTTTGGTATGCTAATAACTTTTCAAATTCTATTATTAAAGTTACATTTTCCTTGTTGAATCTGGGTTGTTAAAATTTTGTGTTTTTTTTTTTAATTTTATATTACTCTTATATCTTACAAGCAGCTTTGTAAAGTTAGCAACAAGCAAGATTGGAGATGCCCTGGATTTCCCTCACTGCAGAGGTACCACAGCCTCTTCTGATAACAGCACCGCATCTGAATACTGTATATCCCATTTGTTCTGGAAAGAGAGAGAGGAAGAAAAACCTTCCTAATGTCATGAGGTTGCTTCATACTGGGACCAAGCTGTGGGTAACCCCAGCCTGGCTCAGAGTAACCTTGCAACAAAGGCTCACTTTGGAAGTCACATAATCACTGAACATTTTGCAATTTTATTCTATTTTCAGTGACCCCTGCCCCTGACAACTACTTCCATCACTCTACAACAGTCCACTTGCTGACCAGCAAAAAATGGAATTTTTAGGAGAAATGGAAGGCATCAGCTCATTAATAAGCCCTCCAGCCCCATGAGGAGAGGTTTAAGCCCTCTTCTTTCTAAAGTGGCTTGTCACTTCTCCCAAACCCTGACATGTTTCACACAGAACAGGGCCGCCAAAAGCTCTCCAGAATAAGAAATGAATCCTTCAGTCCTCATCAGAAACTAGGAGATAGCAACAATGCATGAGTCCCTCATCCATTGAGAGTCAAATGTTCTAGGAGTACAGGGATTTTTGCCCTGTTGAATATAAGTGAACTTGGGTACATCATGATAAAGAATGAAAGGGCACAACTGTTCATCAAAACCCCAATCTGCTGAAGTCAGGGCCAAAAAGAGCTCCTCATTTCTGATGAAGGCCAGCCCCACCAATGTGGCCTAAAGTATTACATTACACTCTCTCGACCTTCTGTTCCCTCTGAAAACATTGAGATTGAATGAGTATCTCTCTACTGATATCATCCTTGGCTGTTTTGACAATGGATGTTGAATGACTCAGTAAAAGAGCCACAATCCACATGATTCTTTAACAAGAATCATAGAAGGAGGACCGAGTAGCTAAATGGGATGAGAAAAGAGATGTATTGGAGGAACCATAACAGCCACCAAAATTAACCTTTCATGTGTTTTTTAACTATCAGTGAGATTCTCCACCAGCCTACATCCCTACAGTTCCTGGACAGACAGAAGCTAGAGTGGTGATATGAATCGCCATAAGGCCCAGGAAGAAAAAAGACCATAGGAAATGTTGGATAATATAAACTCTTCTGCCCACATACCTGGATAAGACATTACCAGAGTTATTAAAAATAAATGGACAAGGGCATAAGTCAGAAAGGAAGAACACCAGCACCACAAGCAAGGAGAGAATTGATAGATCTTCCAGACATGACTGAGATCTGCCTCTTCCTAGAGAATTTGGGAGGAGCTGCTGGGAGAGATTGATGATGGAGAAGCATATGGTAATCATGATATCACAGTTCCTGAAACTCAGGTGTAGGGCTTCATACTCACACAGTAGCAGGAGAAGAGTCCTGGGCCCTGTAGAGGGAAGTCAGCTGAAACTAGACCATTTAGCTAGTATGCTTGAGGTCACACCCCCAGGGAGAATATAGATTAGAAAAAGTCCTGTGCACTGGTACAGCTGGGTGACAAGGACGCATGTTTGTGTCTGCCGGGGCTCAGGGTAAAAAATTGTCCCTTGAGAAATCAAAACTCAGGTCCTGTGTGTCATGTAAATTCAAGTTAGTATTTGTTATTCAGAAGTGTGGGAAACTCCCAAGCTTTAATAGAAGATTGGTCCTGGGCTGATATTTTGAATTTGCATGGAAGTAAACAAAGCAAGCTTTGGAGGAACTCATTCATAAAGTAGAATGAAAGGAGTTTTGCAAAACACACAGATACATTGAAGCTGAGGAGAACACACACTGTGCACAAAAAAATGAGGACACAGCAAATGGAAGGACTAGAGTTCCAGAAAATCAGGGGAATAGAAAGATAGATGAAGAATGCAAGTTTGTCAACAATTAATGAAGAAAGATCTTGTCCTGGTCAAGAAGTGACCATGTACAAGAAGACTACAGTACTATTTGTAAGAGAAAGAAAAAAAATGAAAACAGTCCATATTCTTCTTTTGAAGACTGATTTAATGAAAACCAAAAAACAAAAACACATGATCCATCTATACAAAGCACTGTTAGGAATGCTCTGTGTCTGATGCGTACTAATGTGAAGAGAGGGATGTGTTGTTAACTGAAATAAGCAACCAAAGAAAACAGTATATATAGTTAGTCACTTTTTATCTAAGAAAATGGATTAGGAAAGCAACAAAAATTTATATCTGGGTCTGTATTTATATTAACACTGAAAAATACATATAGAAATTATAAATATTTTTGCCCACAGAATTTGAGGTATAGATGTTGTAGGAGCAATGTGGCCAGAAGTGAGACTTTTCAATGTTGATGTTTTATGCTATTTTGATTTTTGAACCATGAGAATGAGTTACATATACAAAACTTAAAATTTGTTTTATGAAGGAAGAAATAAAACTCCAAAATAATAATTAATCTTAGAAAAATTATAAGCAGATTTGAAAAAGGAGCAAATATAACTTATGAAAAAGTTGTATTTGAATTAAAAAAATCCTAGATAGTTAGAAGACTAAATAAGGTTTCAGAGAAAATTAATAAAGTGGAGGGCAGTTCCAAGAAACTTACCAAAATGAAGCACAAGGAGGTTGAAAAGATGGAACTCACAGGAAACTTTAAGAATTTCAGAGATCAGAAGGGGAAATGAAATGTAGGAGTCCAAGAAAATATATAAACAACAAGGGCAATAAAAAAATTAAAGAGATAATGGCTGCATATTTTTAAGAATTAACAAACCTTACATAAAAGAAACACAGGCGAACCCAGGAAGGATCAATAAAACAAGGCCCACACTTAGAAAAAGGAAACCTTCAAAGGAAACCTCAGGACATCAAGAACAAAGATAAAAATTTAAAAACAACTTGTGAGAAAGACAGATTGCCTACAAGGGAGAACAAGAAGGTGGAAGACTTCTGGACATTATCCTAATCATCCAATAAATTAATACTTCAAGGATGAGGGCAAAATAAAGACATACACAGGGTCTAATAAAAATTTCCACTCAAACCTTAAATATTTCAGAAAGAAGGAAAATCAAATGGGAAGAAAAAAGAGTAATACAGAAAACAATGATGAGCAGGAAAAAGTGGTGAACAACAACAGGAAATCTAAACAATCAATGGCTATCAAATAATAGCAAAGATAGAATATTTGAAAAATCAAATGAAGTCAAACTAAAATAGTGGCAAAACTAATATGCAACATGGAAACAGAGGTAAAGTTCTAAGTAGGGCTAGAAATAAATGGTGCTTACCTTGGGCGCAAAAGGTAAAGGAACATCCAAAAAGTCAAAATTAAGATAAAGGACATTTTTAAGGCCATATTTTAAAACCAAAACTAAAACAAAAGTCCATGATGCACAAATATTAAAATTTCAATAAACACAAGATCAATATGACTGATTGTTTTTCCTTTTGTCTCATATTCCAATATGGCCTGACATGGTTCTGATTCTAAGGTTCTTATTTTTTTCTGGGAAAGGCTTTAGAGTAATTAATGACCTTTACACATTGTATATCAAGTATGAGTCTTAAAAATTTTTAAGTGAAACAAATAGAATAATACAAACATAATGAAGAAACATTAAGCTGTTAAATAGGTCAATCAAGAAAAATTCACTCAGTTCAATGGAAGCTAGAAAAGAGGTGGAAAAAATCTGACAAAAAATAACACAACATAATAAAAAAAGTAAAATTACTTCAATTAATAGAGTAAACATAAGTGAAATGATCCTAACCAGTTAAAAGTGAGAAGCTCGCAAATTGGATTAAAAAATAATTAAAAACCTAAAGGCAGCTATATGCTATTGATCAAATGCAAACATAAAACACTGTGGCACAGAAAGATTAAATAAAACAAATGAAAAATACTGCATCAGGCAATTATTACTAAAGAAAAATACTGAGCTAATAAAACTGATAGCAGATGAAACAGACTTTAAGACATAAAGCATTTTTAGGAATTGTGAGTCAGAACATAAAGTGAAATGGACAATTTACTGGAAAAGAAATAATATTTTTGAACTTGCATGAACCTAATAATAAAGTTCCAAATTGTATAACTCAAACTTGTCAGAATTACAGTGAGAAATTGGCAAAGACACAACCAAAGTTTTTTTAACACATAACCTGAAAATTAAGGATTCAGTATATCATTTAAGAAATCAGCATAAGCATAAAAGAAAAGAGTACCTAAAGAAAGTAGAAAAAAAGAAATTAATAAATGTGAGGACATAAATAATGAAACTAAATAAACACAAGAGTGATGTTTGCAAAAATTAATAAAAAAGACACGCCTAAGGCGAGACTGTTAAACAATACATGAGAGAAGGCCCAAATAAATCATATTAGGAATGAAAAAGGGGCTGTCACCAAGGTGCTGAGATATTGGAAAGATAGCATGAGGATATTATGAGTACATTTGTGCTAATAAAGTTAGACAATTTAAAATAAATAGGAATTCACCCCAATCTTCTGTAGTCTGAGAGATAACAGGGCTGTCAGGCTTTTGAACATGAAGAAGTTAAAGTTACTGGGATGAGAATGCTTATCCTGGAAACAGAATAAACTTGGATGTGGGAAGAGGCAGGTAAGAGCAGTGGGTAGGGTAGATCTGGGTAGAGCACCTTGGAGGGAGGGATGTGGCACTGGGACACCATTGGGCACTGGGGCCTGGAGAGAGCTCCATGAGAGGATAAGGGACTTTAGTGGCCATTTTCTTGGGGTCTGGGTCACTTTTGCAGTGCTTGCCTTCTCTGCCCTGAATTGTTGTCCTGCTCTGCTGTCATCTGGCCTGCAGTCTCAGGAAGCTCCCTCTCCTGTTGGGGTTTCTGATTTCCTTCTTTTGTCAAGTGAAAGAATTGGGCCAGATGATGTCCATGGTTCTTTCAAATCCCAGATTCTATGAGTCTGAGTTGTCCTATTTTCTAGTAAGAGATATAAAATATTAAGTGTTTGGTGACAATGCAGGTCCTCCATAAGTCCAAGTGAGATGAAAAGTTGGAAGGAACATTGTGCAACTCTCCTGCTTCTAACTAAGGCCTCCATCTTATGTGCAGGCTCAGTTGCTATGAGGGCTCCAAGGAGGCAGAGCCACCAAGACTGTCAGAGGGCTTCATCTGGCAGTCATCTGTGAAGACACATGTCCAACTGCCATGTTCCAGGTGGCCTCTTCTGAATCCTGGGAAACACAACCAGGAAATGACGGTACAGAAAACTACACTGTGACCCCTGGGACCTTGGGTGTGAGATACCATCAGGAGATGAGCTGGGCACTGAGGCCTGGTGGGCTCAATAATTGGAGCCATCACACAGGCCCAGTTAGCTTGGCTCCGCACTGTTTAAGCAGTGCTCTGAGCCAAAGGCACATTTATTAAATGCCCCCATTCATTTCCTGCCAGAGATCCTATCTTAATCCAGGGTTCTGGCCTCCTAGAGATTTAGCTGTTCTTATAACACACTCCCTCCCACTAAGATGCTGAGGGAGTCTTGGGGAGGAAAAATCCCCATTTGGCAAAGCCAACTCCATTGTGGTATGTTTCCCATATATTTCCTTAAGTATACCTCTTTGCTTGCTCAAACATCTGGAATAAACTATTCCCAATAATGTATGCCCAATTTAATCCTGAATCATTTCCTATCTCATATTTATGTTGATCTGAGAGATTGGACTTAAAAGTGCTGAAAACAATCTGAGTCACTGTAAATGCTGCTGTCACCAGTGACAAAAAAGCAACTGGATTCTGAAATTTCAGATGTAAAGTTTTCTGAGATGTTTCCCCTCTCTGCTAGTTGCTCTCACTGAGACTGCTAATATTCCCAGAGGTGGAGGCAGGGTAGTGACTAATGTCTCAGTTTTTGCAAAGCAACCTTGCAGGTAACCATTGATGTCAACCAGCTCACAGAAATGGTTAATAGCATGGAGTATTGATCTTGGCCATCTATCCTATAATGACAGAAGGATCAATAAAATCCAGTCATTAAAATGGGGTTGGCTAACTAGTCCCTGGCCTGGGCCTGTGGGAAATACTTCATTGTGTAAACCTGGTAGAAATTCTCTGGATTCAAAGTCAAGAACAAAGGTTCAGAAGTCAGAGCTTTGATTGACAATCCTGAGTGACCCCTGAATTTGAGTCCTGGGATAACCATGTGCTTCCCAGGATCAGCCTGGATTGGGCAAGAGCTGGGGGAGACAGATATTCCCCTACTCTGCCCATGACTTCCCTGAGGCAGCACAAGCAGCAGAGGGACCAGGATTGCAAAGCCAGGGCAATGCCCTGTGGGACTGCCATGGAGGCTGGGTATTGAAATGGAGGAACAATGAGTGTTTCCGAGATTACAATATGATGTATGGGAAAATAGACAAAATTAGACAGCCTTTCCCCAAAACAGTACCTCCAAGAAAAGTGAGGCCACCTACCCAATTCTGCCCTGATCTCCCTGTATCCTGTAGCTCTTATGCTAAGTGAAGTAAGACAATTCCAAAAACCAAAGGCTGAATGTTCTCTCTGATAAGTGGATGCTGATAATAATGGGGTTGGGGACATAGGAAAAATGGAGGTACTTTAGTGGAACAAAGTGGAGGCAGAGTTTGGGAGGGGGCATGGTGGTAGGAATGACGGTGCAATGAGATGGAAATCATTATCCTAAGGAGATGTATGACTGCATATATGGTGTGGCACTACATCCTATACAACCATAGAAATGTAAAGTTGTGCTGCAATTGTGTACAGTGAATTAAAATGCATTCTGCTGTCACATATATCTAATTAAAAAAAAACAACTAAGGCTAGCATGGCCTGCTCCAAAGCTCAATAGACCTGGTTATTATGATTCCAGGACCACTCCTGACCTTCTCCCATGTCCCAATGCACATCATCCCTCTTTCCTGTGCTAAAACAGAAATCAACATAAAAGTTGATGGTATATTGTGACACAAACATTACTGCATTCTCAGTAGAAACCCAACTGGCCAACAGAAATCTGAAAAAGATGCTTAACATTCCTAATCATTAGAGAAATGTAAATTAAAACCATAATGAGACACCATCTCACAACTATTGAATAGATATTATTAAAAAGACAAAAGAAGCAGGCTTGGTGGCACATGCCTTTAATCCCAGTAACTCAGGAGGCTGAGGCAAGTGGATTACAAATGCAAGATAAACCTCAACAATGTATTGAGACCTAGTCTTCGAATAAAAAGTAAAAAGGGCTACAGATATATCTCAGGGTTACCCTGGGTATAATTCCCAGTATAAATAAAAGAAAAAGAAAGAAAGACAAAAGAAGCTTGAGGTCTGGTTAGAATGTGGAGAAACTAGAATTTGTATGCAATGTTTGAGGGAATGTAAATTAGCACAGTCATTATAGAAATCATTATGGGAAATTTCTTTAAAAAACTACATATAGAGCTCACTTGGTAGAGTGCTTGCCTTGCATGCACAAGGCCCTGGGTTTGATCCCCAACACACACACACACACACACACACACACACACACACACACACACACACACAATAGAACTACCCTATGGTGCAAAATCCCACTGCTTGGTATATATTCAAAGGAAATGGCATCAGAGTTTAAAAGACATCTGCATCCCATGTTTATTTCAGCATTATTTTCATAACCAAGAAATGGAAAAAGCTGTGCCTATCAGTGGAGGAATGGGTACAGAGTATGTGGTTTAGAAACATAAAGGGACACTATTCAGTTTTTAAGCCAACAAGAAACTCCTGTCATTGGTGTAAAATGAATGAGCCCAAAGGAAATTTTACTAGGTTATACAAGGCAGGCATACGGCAAGTATCACATGACCTCACCTACATATGGGATCTAGAAAAGCTGAACTCATAGGACCCCCCCCCCCCAAAAAAAAAAGCATACTACAGGGACACAGCCACATCAGTGTTTACAGCAGCACAATTCACAATAACTAAAGTGTGGAACCAACCTAGAAGCCCTTCAGTAAACATGGATAAGAAAGAGTGGCATATATACACAAAGGAATATTACTAAGCAATAAAATAGAATAAAATTATGGCATTTGCAGATAAATGGGTGGAGTTGGAGAAGATAATGCTAAGTGAAGTGAGCCAATCCCCCCCAAGAAAATACAAAAGTCAAATATTTCTCTGATATAAGCTGACTGACTCATAGTGGGGTAGGGAGGTGGAGCATGGGAAGAAAAGACAAACTCTACCTAGGGAAAAGGGGTGGGACAGAAAGGCAGGGGGAAGGAGGTTAGCAATGATGGTGTGATGGACATCATTATCTAATGTACATGTATGAAGACACAAATAGGTGTGAACATAGTATATATATAGAAGCAGAACTATGAAAAATTGTGCTCTATATGTGTAATAGGAATTGAATGCAGTCTGCTATCATTCATTTTAAAAATATCAAAAAAAGTAAGAAATAGATAGCAGAGTAGTGACTGCCAGTGGCCCATGGGTGGCTTAGCTGTACTCTGGTGAGACGCTGGTCACAGGAGACCAAATTACACTTAGATGGGAGGGATGAGTTTCAAGGATCTAATGTACAATATAATGACAACAGTTAATAACAACATAAAACAGAATGACTACAGTTGGTAATGTTCTATACACTTGAAAATGACTGAGACAGTAGATTTTAAGGGTTCTCACCACAAATAAGTATATGAAAGAGTGTATATTTTCAGTAGCTTGACTCAGCCATTCTTCAGTATATACATGGTTCAAAATATGTTGTATTTCATAAACATGTACAAGTATCATCATCATCATCATCATCCTATTCATCATCAGGGATTGAACCCAGGGTTGCTTATCCATTGAGTCACATCCCCAACACATTTTATTTTTCATTTTGAGGGAAACTGGGAAGTTATTTAGCTGTGTAAATTGATACCATCTTCCCCAAACTGGAACTCGGTTAAAAGAAAACGAAAAAAAAAAGAGATAGGATGATCAATGAACACTACCTGTTTCAATTATCACTGGGCCTGAGAGTGGGTAACCATCACCAAACTTCTCCCCATGCCATCTCCCCAGGAACCATAAGACATGGTCTCTGTATTAGCCTGCTTTCTCTGGCTCTAACAAATTACCCAAAAATTGGTACTTTATTAAGAGATGAGGTTTATTTAGCTCAGAGTCCAACATTTGGCTGCCCCTGTGACTATCCTTTGGTGAGAGTGCTCACAACATGGTGAATGGCATCATGGTGGAAGGACATGCAAGGGGTCGAGACTTCATTGCCAGAAACTGGGGAGGATGAGTCTTGTACTTTTTATAACAACCCTCTCTCACAAGAACTAATGGGGGCAAATGAGAAGTTTATTACTCCTTTCCAAGGGCCTCATCCCCAGTGGTACAGTTACCTCCCACTAGACCCCACATCTTGCAGGTGCTACCAGCTCAACACTGCCACACCCAAGACCAAACCTCCAGCCTATGAACATTTGGGGGACAAACCACATCCCATCCTCACCAGCTCCAACAAAGCCACCATTGGAAAAGCAGGATGTCCCAGTCTATAGGTGTGTATGTGAGGGCAGGGGAGGGTTGCTCTCAGAGAGCACTGGAAGAAGCCAGAGTCCCTATTCTGGAACCTCTCTGATGTCACACTTGTGTCATGCTACTCTGGGTGCCAACTCAGGAGAAGGAGCAGTTTGCTCTAATTTGTTTGAGAGCATGCATCAGAGCATGACTATCTCAAATGATTTATTGTCCCCACCCCCACCCCCAGCCAGATCCTAGCTATTCTCAACCCTTTGGGCTTGTTTGACTGTGACAGCACTGGTCTCTCTGAGCACAGTGTTCTTCACATTCCCGTGAGTGTCCATGCCAGCTGTTGGGTTTCTCACCAAGAGACAGTCGGGAAATAGACAGTGAGAGTGCAGAGGCAGGGAAGTGGAGGAAGCCCAGGAGGGGAAGGAGGATATTTAGTTAGAAGCACAGAGACATGGGGAGCCTGAGGCTTTTAGAGAACTATGGGAGGCTGATAATGCTGGTGACATGTGGTGGAGGGAATTTGGTCTGTCTCTGGCCTGGATATTCAGATCTGCCCTTAAGGTGTGTGAGTCTGACCTCAGGTGAGCAGTGCCTCATTGGGGCTCTGGGTTGCCCCAGATTAGAACTGAGTCTGGCCCAGTTTTCAGATGCTGAGCACTGGCCCAAAAAAGAGTGGGCTCTTCCAGTGGCCATGGGTCTTCTGTGTCTCCTCACTTTGTACATACTCATTTCGATGAATGTATCAGAACCAGGCATCTTACACAGAGGTAAGGCCTCAGACTTGTGAGAGAGGGAGGTGGCACTCAAAGGGCTGGTGCCTACGGGGGTTATTTCTAAAGGGCTGACCCCACCTGTGACCTCAGCATCCCTTCTTATCCTGTCATCATTACTAGGGCCCTGACACTTCATTTCCCAAGCCACTGAAGTGTGAAAAAACAGAATCCTGGAGGTTTACCAGTTGCTTTAAAAGAGAGGCCTGGGCAGGTTGGCATGAGAGGCCACCAGGCTCTTCAAAAACCATGCAGTGCACTCCTCCTCCTTCCCATTTCACACAATTCCAAGCACTGATTACTATTCCAAAGGGGGGAGCAACATATAGAGCTTTGAGGCTGGACAGCCCCTTCTCTTTGACTGCCGCCCATCTGAATGGTCAGCTTACTCAACAGGGACCAAAATTCCCCTGCCCACCTCCACCCCACCTACTTGTTGCCCAGTGATGCTATGGGGCTGCCCTGAGCAGTATAGTGATTTAAGGGCCTCCTCCATGTCTCAAACCTCTTTCCCTGCCAGGCATCTTCGAGCAGGACCCTGAGGCTTCCTACATGGCACAAGTGAATGGCAGGTTATACCAAATGCCGTGATGTCCCACCTGTTATTTTCACCACCTGCCCTGAACCTTCCACTGCAAAAGCTGTGACATCTGTGTGGAGGTGAGTGCTCCTCCTCCCTGTCCACTCACAAACCTGTCCCTGGGCACCTGGCCAGGACCAGGAACCTCACATCATGAGTGGGCCAGGTGAGGGTATCAGACCATGTTCCCAGAGTACTTCAAGTGGCTCTCAGCCACTGTTGGTCACTTATATACGTCATCACCTCTGTGTCTGTAGCTGTCCAGGGAGGCTGTCCTTGCTTGCACAGGTGCTGATATGCCAAAGAGGGGAGCTCATCTGTGCTGAGCCTGGTGGAGTCGGGGAGGAAAAGCAGTGACTGTCCCCTCCCCTGGCTTGCTGATACTAGATCCTCAGCCCTTTAAGCTGACTGCTGCCATGTCCTGGGGATCTTTGCCTGTCTTGGTCTGGGTGTCCCAGTTGGAGGGTTTCCTGGGTTCTGAGCGTGTTTCTCTGATGTGCCTATCCTGCTCAGGTTCACAAATGCAGATGTCTGGATGGGCGAGGATGTTTTTTCATCTTGATTCAGTGTCTGTAAAAACAGAGGTCCAGAGATGTTATATCCTGCTCCAAGTGACACCAGGCAGGTCTTGTCTATATAGACAGTTATAAATAATTATAAATAAAACTGCTACAACAACAAGGCTTTGAACTTGACACCCTCTTGCCTTTGCCTCCCAAGCCACTGAAACTAAAGGCAGAGGCCACTATGCCCAGCCAGTTTTGGGCAGTTACAAATAAAGCTGCTACAATAACCGTTGGTGCACAGACATGTGGACATATGTTTTCATTTCTGTTGGATAAATTGTTAAGGGTGGCATTGTTGAGTCATAAGGTAAACATATGTTGGACTTTTTAGGAAACAACTGTATCATTTCTACTTTCTACCAGCAATGAATGAGAATTCCAGTCCCTCCACATCCTCACTAGCTTTTGACACTGTCATTTGTTGCTATTCTTTTTGTTTTCAAATTGTAGCCTAATAAATAAGTAGTGCTATCTCATTAGGGCTGCAGTCTGTATTTTCCTAATGAGTAGTGATGTGGAATATATTTTCATTCTTCTCAGCCAGGAGTATATTGTTGGTGAAGTGTTTGCTCCAATTTTTTGCCCATTTAAAAAATGTGTTGTTTTCTTATTGAGTTTCAGGAGTTCTGTATACGGGATTCAGATGTACATTTTGCAAATCTTTTCTTGCAATTCATGGCTTGTCATTTCATTTTCTTCATAGCATCTTCCAAAGAGCAGGAGTCCTTAGTGTTGCTATTTTTCCAGTACTGTGGATTGAGTCAGGGATGCTGGACCACTGTGCTTTTTCCCCAGCATTCCTTGTTCCCTCTGAATGGAACCTCATGTCCTGTGTGAGGAACAGTTTCATTGCTTTCTTCCCCATCTGCGTGTCTTTATTGCTTTTTCTTTGAGCTTCGACTAGGAATAATAGAAGTGGGCATCTCTGCCATGGGATTCCTTTAGTATGGCAATCACTTGACTAAAGTTTCTTTCAGGAAGACTGGTGGGCAGCATCAGTGAGGGAGGAGAAGCTGCAGACCCTGAGACAGCTGAAGAGACAGAGGAGCCTGTCTGCTCATCACCTCCCATCCTTTTAGTCACCAGCCCATCACTGCCATATATGGGTCCCTTTCACCTGTGACTCCTGTGCTGGGCCCTTATTCCTCAGCCCAGTGGTCTGCCTCTCTTCTCCTCTCTCTAGCTTCTAGAATATCATTGAGTTTGCCTGGCAGACTTTTCCCTTTTTGCATCCTGTGGTTCTTCCACCCCAGGTCAGGCCATAGGACATTTCTCTTCGCCCTCTGCTCAGAAAGAGGCCCTCCAAGTCCAGGATCCCCAAGTCTCAAGGGACCTAAATGTGGTCTGCCCTCTGGCATTCAACAAAAAAGGCTCCCTTCCATTATTGACAGCACTAATTTCAGGCACTGATCCCATGCTCCAGCTTTCAATCCCACCATACTCCATTCCTTGACTGCAACTCCTCCTGGAGTCACTTGCTTGGTGGTTGGTGGCAGAGACTCTGGTGAAAACCACGTAAGTTCCAATCACAGCTCTAAAACTGACCAGCAGGGAGACCTTGGGTATGCTAATTACACCTAGTCACTCAATTTCCCTATCTGTAAAAATATGGAATTGTGGGTTAATTAATGTAAACCACATAGTACAGTGGCTGGTACCAGAAAGTGCCCTACGTGCTGCTGTTACTTCACTACCATTCCTTCCCATGGTCATCTACACATGTTTGTGCCTCATCTTAAAAGCCATACAAGTTCCACCCTTAACATCTCAGGCCTCCACCCCACCTGTTGTACCTTCTGGGTCTTATTCCCTGAAAGACTTGACCTTGTCCACTAGCTCACCCTTCACTTCTTGGCTCAGGTCAATCTGGCCCTTGCTGTCAGGATGATGCTCTCATTAATGGCCAAAGCCAGCAGACATCTTTAGACTACTCTTTCTGGACTGGACACAGCCTTTGAAACCATAAGTAGCTGTCTCAGCACTTAACTCTCTGGGCTTCTCCTCTGCATGAACTTGAGTGCTGTGAGCTGGGTTGCCTACATGATTCACATGATACCCATAATGCTCAGGGCCTCATGTTGCAGCTGCCCTCACCACTCTGAATGTATGCTGGCCATGCTGTTTGCAGGGTGCTTTCCACCCCCTTGCAGTGACTGAACTTTTTTTTTTTTTTTTTTTGCTACAGGGTATTGAACACAGGGGCACTTTACCACTGACCTACACCCCCAGTCCCTGCTATTTTTATTGTGAATTAGGGTCTGACTAAGTTGCTGAGGCTGGTTTCAAACCTGACTCAGTGTCCTGAGTCATTGGGATTACAGATGTGCACCATGGTGCCAGTTTGAGAGAAGCATTTTTGATGCCCTGAAATACTTCTAATGGGGGTGGCATCTCAGTGGTAGAGTTTGTGCTTAGCATGTGCAAGGGCCTGAATTTTTCAATCCCAGCACACAAAGAAAAGAAATCTGAATAAATGAGTGAACCAACAAACAGAAGATTCAACATTTGGGAATAGAAGGAAAGAGAGAAAAGAAAAGAAGCCTCACGCCCTAATCCCCCAAGATAAGGGGAAGAAGGAGAGGCAGTAGGAAGTTGGTCAGAAGATGGGCAAAAAAAGATGTCACTGGATTTTGGTCCTGTGGAGTGTGAGGGTGTTTGAGACACAGGGGCCCCAGGAGCAAAGCCAGTGAGAGAGGCTGGTCTGGGTGCCTCAGAGCTCTTGAATTC
This sequence comes from Ictidomys tridecemlineatus, assembly GCF_052094955.1. Lineage (NCBI taxonomy): Eukaryota > Metazoa > Chordata > Mammalia > Rodentia > Sciuridae > Ictidomys > Ictidomys tridecemlineatus. The sequence goes on from NC_135479.1 coordinate 177,304,084, forward strand.
TAGTTGTGTGTGATAGGGTTCCATGTGGGGATAGGAAGGTATTCAAATTTACTGATCAGTTCTGAAAAATTTATTATCATTCTGTGAAGCATTTTCTATATCTTATGTACAATCAATATTTTCTATACATTATATATATATATATATATATATATAAAATTTAAAATTTTTTCTGTAGGTTTAAAAATTCTGTAATTTTTAAAATAATCTGCCATTAATTAATTTATTTCTTCTGGTACTAGGGATTCAACTCAGGGGTGCTTCACCACCAAAGCTGCATTCACAATCTTTGCTATATTTTGTTTTGAGATAGGGTGTCACTAAATTGTTGAGGGCCTTGCTAAGTTGTTGAGGCTGGCCTTGAACTTGTGATGCTCCAAGTTCCTGGGATTACAGGTGTGCGCCACTGCACCTGGTGGTATATTTCTTAAGTGCTGTGAACACCTTAAAGGAGGCAGAACCTCATAGAGGACAATGATTCATTTGTATTGCTTTTTGGACATATTCTAGAGCTGTTCTGATGTAGAATCGTGTTTCCTTCTGGTGGAGAATAGTGTTGAAGATCAAAGTCTTCATATGTTTGCCATGGGAAAGTTGGGGGTGGATAGAGGTGCTGCTGGGCCACTTGCCATTATAACAGAGTGTTTGCTAGAGGAATCTCTTGAAGTTGGGGTGAAACTCAACCTGGTCTGGAAGGAACAGGGAGTGAGGCTGATGGATGTACTCAGCAGAAGGAGAAAGTGGAATAAGGGAGAGGAGATGCCAGTCAGTGTCCAGAGAAGGAAATGACCTTTGAGCTTGACCTTTCCTGCTTTGTGTACTGAAGGACTTCAACCCAGATTTTTTTCCTGGAAAATCTGATTTTTGACTAGGAAAATATGTCGGGGCACCCTCCACTGCTTTCCCAGATGGTGAAATTCAGTTAAGGTAGATTTTTAGAAAAAATAAAGAGGTAAGAGAGTAAAGTAGGAGCAGGGTGGTGACACCATCTTTGGATCAGTTGAGCAGAACAGCACTAGAAAGATCTTAAAAGGTACCTGGAAGGATGTGGTGGGAGGACAGATGTGGCCAATGGAGACAGAGCAAAGATCCTGCAAAGGGAGGCACAAGGGGATGACGAGCCCTGAGAAGGAAGGAGAGGTGGGTGCTGGATCAACACAGTCTGGGGAGAGCCGCTCACAAGTGGGTTGAGGGAGGTCACACTTCCTAGGAGGCTTGGAAGGCAGGAGGCCCAGGGTCACTCTTGGGCACCCCTTTACCTAGACCCTGGCCACAGGCGCAGGTTGAGCCCTGGATCAACTTATCAACTTATGAGGGTCACTGGGTGATGGCCTTGTGTAGACTTGTTGATTCTGAGCTCCTTTTCCCTTCCTCATCTCTCTCCAGCACAATAACCCATTTGACCAGGGCTGCACCAGGAACTGGTATATCACGCTATGTGCCCCCTGTGACCCAAGTGAATTAGTAAATCAAGGGCTCAAGTGGACCCTGCCTGGGGTAGGTGGGGTGTGGTGAAGCTAGATCTTTTTCCCTGGTTCCTGACGCTAGCTCATAGGCCCTGACACTCACTGTTCCTATCCTTTGGGGTTTTCTCCAGGGTGCTCTAGGAGTTTCTGGCCAGCAAGTTCCAGGGTAGGAGATATCTGTGCTGCATCTTCAAAGGTGGGTGTGGAACGACTCATAAAGCACCATCAGGGCCAAGAAAGTGGAGAAAGCACAGAAAATGCCTAATTTCAGAGGTGCAAGATGCCTCCACACAGCCAAGGGCACAACACTCAGACCACATACCTGATTTTTAAGGGTTGCCTGGCATTGACCACCACCACAGCTTTGATGAACAACGGCAGGATGACGGGGAGAAGGAGGGTCCCAGTGGGTACAGGCACTAGGATGCTTTGTACAGGCTAAGAAGTGAAGCCATGGAATAGTTAGTTTCACCTGTGTACCTTTTGACCCAGAAATGTAATTTTTAGCATATGTGTCTTAGGGAAATAATAGAACAGCATATATTAAGGGTTTTGTCCCAGTATTTAGATAGCGAAATGTAACAAAAACTCAACTCAAATATTATTAGTGGTAAATTGGTTAAAATATAGCATGACCATTTAATGTACTACTTGGTTATTTTAAATGGATTTAGGGGAAAAAAACTGTCATGTATTGCTGGGTCCAGTGGAGCATGACTGTAATTCCAGAAGCTTGTGAGGCTGACTTAGGAGGTTTGCAAATTCAAAGCCAGAATCAGCAACTAAGGGAGGAACTAAGCAGTTTAGTGAGACTCTGTCTCAAAAAATATAAAGGCTGAGGATGTGGCTTGGTGGTTGAGTGCCCTTGAGTTCAATCCCTTGTATCCCTTCTCCCCTCTCCCCCCAATAAAGATCTGAAACAGTAAACACTGTATAAGGTGGGTTCCTGGTTTAGAAACCCTAAATTTTTATTTCCTGAAATGCTGACGTTGGAATGGGCCTGCTGCCCTGTGTTCTGTATTTGTCTAAAGCCTAGACCAGAACCAGACATAAGCAAGCATCCTTCTTTCTGTTTGCTGTCCCCTGACTTTTGCTCTTGGCTTATGCCTTTTAAATTAGGAGCTACTCTGGTGGGTGACTAACAGGAGGAAATACAGGTTTGACACCTCTGTCTCTCTCCCCAAACAAACCCAGCACTCCATTCTTAGTACTCTGTTTTGAACACTCTTCTTCATTTGCAAAATAGATATGGAAATGTATAATTCTAGAAAGCTGGACCATTTAGAATTTAGTCAAATCTAAAATTATGTGTATTGATTTGTTTTATGTATATTTGACATTAATCTCTGAAAACTATTTGTATTAGAGCAATTCAAACCACAACTAATTTCTGAATTTCTCTTTGTTAGGGCATGCCAGAGCAGCGGGCATGACTCCAACACAGTGAAGCAGAAACATCTAAGCTTTACTCCTCCTGATAAGACATCAGACAGTGGTAAAACACTGAATCACTTGGAAACTTGAGAAGCACTGATAGATGAAAAGATCATTTCCAGAAAAATGAAAGGCTAAGCTATATTGTCCCTACTTTCTCCTACATAGAAATTGCTTTTTGTCAACTGTCCAAATGGCTCTTGAACATCTTCTGGAATCTGAGGATTATTTTGTTCTCATAGTTTTGTTAGAAATTGAATTGGATGTTTTACATTTTTCCATATTTCTTATACATTATAATTAAACATGATAGTGGGACTGACACTTGTTCCATGTTGTTGCATTTACTTTGGGTGTTTTCTCTCCTTACTGCCTTAAATGATTTTCACTTTAGAAGGAAAAAGTTGGATTTATAGAAATGTTAATGCTAGAAATATGTTTATTATCAGTGACATAGAAGGAAGTTTTGCTTTATAACTGCATAGACATTGAAATAAAAAATATTGCAAGGTCTTTTCAGTTTTGAAGAAGGTCAGCAAGATCCCTTAAAGTGTTCTTCCTGTGTCACAGGCAACTCAGTGAGGGTCTCTATTGTCTGCTCAATTTTAAAACCTAAAATTTATACTAAAGAATCCATTAATTAGATATAATTTTATTTCTAGAAACTTAAAGGTAATAACCAAAAATTAAAGTCTACAAAGATTTTCTAAAGGGTATTGGTTAAATTATGAAAACACGCATATTAAGGCACTATCAATTTAGCCATTAGAATAATGTTATGATCAGGTATTAGGAATGATGATGCTGGCATATAGTTTTAAATTTTATTGATTTTTCTTTTTCTTTCTTTCTGTTCTCTTTTTTTTTCTTTTACTTTTTTCTTTTCATTTGCTTGCTTTAACTTAAATTGTTCTTTTGGCTTTGGCCTCTAAAAGCTAGATTACTGAATTTAGCTCCCTTTTGTTCTCTCATCTGTGTATTTAATGCTATAAATTCCCCTAAGTTCTCTAAATGCTTATACAGTGCTTTGGGTAAATTATAATTCAATTATAATACATTGTTGTTTCTTTGTTTTAATTCAAAATATTTAAAAATTCCCTTGAGACTATTTTTCCTCATGTGCTATTTATAAATGTATTATTGAATTCCCAAACATTTGGGGATTTTTTAGTTCTCTTTCTATTAGTGATTTTTAGCTTAATTTCATTGTGATATAAAATATGTTTTATTTTATTTCTAATGTCTTAAATTTATTGATGACTCTTTTACAGCACAGGACATGGTGGACCTTTCTGAATTTTATGTAAACTTGAAAAGAATGTGTACTCTATTCTTTTGGAGTAGAGTATTTTAGAAATGCCAATAAGATAAAGTTGATTGACAGCGCCACTCATGTCAACTATATCCTTATTGATTTTCTGCTTCCTTCATCTATCAAGCCCTGAGAGATGCGTTTGGAAGTCTGCAACTTTAGGAGTGAATTTTGTCAATTTCTCCTTGAGTTATATCAGTTTTGGTGTCACATATTTAGATGTCTGTTGTTAAATGCTTACATATTTAGAATTGTTATGTCTTCCTGGAGTTTTCCCCTCTTTATCCCTAATAATTTTCAATATTCTGAAATGTACTTCATGTAAAATTAATAAAGCTATTGCAGATTTCCATTGATTAGTTCCTATAGTGCATCTCTGTTCATCTTTTGGCTTTAATTGTATCTGAGTCTTCTTAATCAAAGTGGTTTCTTATAGACAATATATGGTAGAGTCTTGTTTCTTTATTCAGTTTGAAACTTTTTCTTTAATTGTCATTTTAGGCTATTCACATTTAAAGTGATTATTGGTAGAGTTGGAGTAGTATTTAATGTATTTATAACTGCTTTCTCTATTTTGCATTTGTTCTTCATGCAATTTCCCATTTTTCTGGTTATAATTAGTATTTTATATGATTTTGTATTATCCCCACTCTTAGAAAGAGGAGGTCAGAAGAAATTCTTCAGAAAGCTAATATTGAGTTACCGTATGAACTAGCACTACTACTACTAGATATATATCCAAGAGAATTAAAAGCATATGTCAAGGGCTAGGGTTGTGGATAAAGAGAAGCATGCTTGCCTTGCATGTGTGAAGCACTGGGTTCCAATCTCAGCACCACATCAAAACAGAAAATTAAATAAAAATAAATAAATAAATAGAAAGCATATGTCAATGGAGTGGGAGATGTAGCTCAATGGTAGAGTGCCTAGCAGGCCCTGGGTCAGTCCACAGCACTGATAAAAGAAAAAAAGGCAATAAAAGCACATATTCACACTAAACATGCACAAAATTTTTATAGCAGTGTTATTTAGAATAGCAAAAATTGGAAACAATCCAATTTCCTGTCACCTGATGAAAAGTGGAATATTATTTGTTTAACTTGCTGCCTAGAGAACCTACAAAAATTTCTGCCCTGTAGAACCTACATTCTAGTAGAAGAAGAGAAACTATAAGGGAAATAAGAATAATACCTTAAGCAAAGGACTCTTTAGGTGTTGGACTGGCAGGAGAGTGAGAGTCAGGGGGTTGTTTTCAAAAGGGTTCCATACCTAGGGAAGAGCATGGCAATCAGAAGAGCATTACAAACACGAAAAGCCCTGAGGCAGGAATGTTCCTAGTGCAGTGAAAGATCTTTAAGGGCTTTAGCAGAGTCACAGTGCACTGAGCAAGCAGTAGGCGGTGAGGGTCAGTGAGTGAGGCCCTATGTAGTGTTTTGTAGGGCTTCTGGCTTCCACTCTAAGATGAGGAAACCAGTGGAAAGTTTTGAGCAGAGGCATAAAATGGTCTTACTTAAATATTAAGAGGCTTACTCTGGTCAATTTGTTCAGAAGAGATTCTCAAGGAAGGCCAAGGCAGAAGCAGGAAGACCGATTATAAAGCTGTTGCAATAATTCAGGTGAGAAGTGACAGAAATGTAGACAAGAATGGCATCAGTGGAGGTGTTAAAAAAAACAATAATCACATTCTGGATGTATTTTGAAAGGAGTATCTATGTAAAGAAGAGTTGGGGGTAGTTCCAAGAGTTATGGCCTAAGAATGGGAATGATGAAATTGAAGTGTCCCTTAGTTGAGTTAGGAAGGACTGTAAGATGGGTAGAGGGGTTGGGGTGGTAATTGGGAGTTTAGTTGTGAACATTTTAATGTGTTTTAGATATGTGAAAGTTAAGAAACCTAGTAAGATCTTCAAATGGATATGTTGATGAGGCTGTTGGAAATGCAAGCCTGGGATCCAGGTTAGAGAGATAAAATTGAAGCTTCTTAGCTACAGATGTTTCCTACAGCCACAAGGCAAGATGAAGTCACAGAGTCAAATGGGAATAAATGGACAGAAATTTACCTTGCACCCTGACACAGTCCATAACTAAGAGTTAATGAGGCAGACCAGCAAGGAGACCAAGAAAAAATGGAAGGAAAGACAGGAAAAAAGATATGCCCTGAAATCTATAGGCAAAAAGTGATGGGGAGGTCAGCTCGGCAGAAACCACAGTTATGTCAATAAAGATGAAGACTGAGACTTAATCAATTAAGATATAATGTTGGTGAAAACTTGATGAATGGGCACATCTACTTTTGGTTAAAGTAAAGTAACTAGGACCATCTTAGTCTTTCTTGCTGAAAATGACTCCAAGAGACTAGATTATAGGAAACAGTAGTTTTCAAGATGCTGTATCAGACATTGAATGAAGTACAGTGATGTCAAAAAGTAAGTAACAACTGAAATGAATCCTACAACTTCCCCAATTTCTAGGCCATGTGCAGGGAGGCATAACCCAGATTGGGCATTGCTGGACAAGCTAAGAAAACAGAAAAGATGGACACTCTCAAGCTCTGGGGAGGACCCCCCTTAGGAATTTAACAGAGATCGATGTGAAGAGCCACTGTAAAGACTGAGATATAATTATCTGATGAGATTGGCAAGAACTGGGCTGAGGTGTAGTTCAGTGGCAGAGTGCTTGCCTAGCATGCAAAAGGTCCTTGGTTCAACCTCCATCAGTAGGAAGAAACTCTGGGGCTGGGTGTGATGGTGCACGCCCATAATCCCAGCTAGTTCGAACACTGAGGACCACTTGAGCTCAAGTCTGGGCAATATAGTAAGACCCCCCAGCTCAGAAGAACAAGATCAGAAGGAGTAGTGCCTGCCACATGTGTAGGGTTGGGAGTAGTGCCTGTTTCTATCAGCCACCATGGAAAACCTTATCACTCACAAGATATTGAGAAGAGTCATAAGAGTCTTGTCTCAATGATAGGAAATAATTACCCTTAAACACTGTTTCAGTTCCACCTAACAAATCTTACAAATGAGACACAAATAGCTTAAAACTGTATCCCAGAACAAAGCTCAAGAATATTTATAGGGCCACAATCACAACCATGGTTCTACTTATGCCTCGGAAGGGGCTTGTCCTCAGTGTCCTCTGCTGTGGATCTGATTAGACCCTAGTGAAAATGGCTAAATCCTATATGTCATCAACTATCAGTAGATACGAGGTGATAAAAGATGGGCTGGTCATCCATGCGCTTGCTACTGTCCATTCTCTGGGCTCAAGATGGAAAAACACCTTGGCCTACAGGGAGAGCAGTCACATGGGCATAGTTAGAATAGGTAACCTGGAGGAGAGGTTGAGAGTTGTACACCAGGTTCTCATAAGATACCATGAATCTAAAGAGATTGCCACTTGTACCAGAGCCTGTACCTGGAGATGAAGGAACATGGCCCCAAACAAAGCAGATTCTCCTGGAACATGTCCACAAGCTGAAGGAAGACAAGACCTGTCAGAATCCTGACTGACCTTGCTGAGTCCCATCTTTTTGAAGAGCATCTCCAGGCCAAGAAAGGAGGAGGAGATCATCAAGACTGTCCAAAGAGGATGAAGCCCAGAAATAAAGCTGTACCTTCAGTGTGGCCTCCAGAGTTAACACAGATCTTCCCTTCGAATAAAAGAAGGCTTGATCTGCCTGGGAAAAAGTCAGAGAATATTGATAGAAATCTAGAAGTGGTCAGGATGCAACAGGCACCCAGACCTCCAGTCAAAACTTTAACAAAAATACAAAAGGGTAGGAAAATATAGTCCATCATGAGGAGAAAATATTCAGAAGGAACCAACCCATACTTGACTCAGATAAAATAATTAGCACACAAGGTCATGAAAATAATCTTTATAATTATGTTCCAGAGTTTAAAACATTACGCATTTTGAAGGCAAATTTTTAAATGATGGAAACCAAACTTAGTTACATATTGTTATTTGGATATGACATGTCTCTGAAAAGCTCCAGTGTTAATGCAGAGATATTTGTAAGAGAAATGATAGGATTATGACAGCCATAACCTAATCACTCTCTCCTAGTTTGAATGGATAGTTGGTCACTATAGAAGTGTGGCTGGAGCAGATGGGACACTTCAGGGTGCCCTCAAAGGGATTTTTGCCCTGTACCCCTTTTCCCCTTCTCTGCTCCTATGTTTCCTGGCCTCCTTGAGCAGAACAGCTCTCCTCCACCGTGCCCTCCTGCCATGATGTTCTGCTTCACCTTGATCCCAGAGCAGTGGAGTCAGCGCACCATGGACTAAACCTCTGAAACTGTGAGCCAAGATACCTGTTCCTCTAACTTTGTCTTGTCAGGTATTTTGGTCACAGTGAAACAACTGACTTACACATTATGAAATTATAATATGTGAGACTAGATTAATGATAGATTAGTGCAGTAGTGTAAACTACCACGGTGAAACATAGGGAGAGATGTGAAAACAACTTTTCAATGAAATAGCATCAGTGAGCTTTGAGACAGTTTCAAGTGTTCTCATGATGTGTAATGAAGTTCTGAAAAAAAAAATCAACTCAGAAATCTATCTCCCAAAAGCCAAATAACAGCTTTCTCAAATGCAGGAAATTAAAACTACTTCTAACTACCTGAATAAGTATATGAATTTTTGCTATATAAGTATCTTTAAAAAATAAAACCATTTAAATAAAAATAATAACAGTGGAGGCAGAAAATATGCTTGTGTAAAATGACAACAAAAGCCTCAGGGCCAAGAACAACAACCCTAAGTTTCTTGCCCTGTGTGACATTGTGTGTCACATGATGGTCAAGTGTTATCACTGAAAGATGCAAACATTCAAAAATAAGAGAGAGTTGTACCTAATCTCTGAGGAATGAGAATAATAAAAAGCGAGAAATGCTGGAAGAGGGATGGATTAACAGGAACGCTCCTGCATTGCTAGTGGGAGGCTCCCTCCAGAAGAGAAATTTTCAGGTTCCCACAAAACGAAACATGACCTTACCACATAACCCAGCAATTTGTTTGTTAAATAATGAAAACAGCCATATTAAGGCACTATTCAATTTAGCCATTAGAATAATGTGTTCCTAGGTATTTACCCCCAAGGCATTGAAACATGTCCACACACAAAAAAAACCTATGAAAAATTTTATAGCATTTTTATTCGTGTTTGCCAAACTTGGAACAAAGACTGGCTCTAGATAAGCAGTTCCTTTGACACAGAATGTACAACCAAGATGTATTTCAAAAAGTGAATGGGAGGTCTGCGCACAACTCAGTGGTAGAGCACATACCCCGAATGCTGTGGCCCTGGGTTCCATCCCCAGTACTACAAAATGAATAAAAGAAATCAAATGTATATGTTATATCCATACAATAAAATAGTACTCATGGATAAAAATTGAGATATCATAACAACAATAAACATGACAGAACTTTATTTATTTGCTTATTATAGGGAACGAACATGGAAAATATGGTGTGGGCATATTAGATTCTTAAAGATGTTTAAGAGAATAGTGCTTAATGATGTCTTTCAGTTTAAAGGGGTTAGATGCTCTCCAATTGCAAGTTGAATGTGTGGGCTGGAAGTGTTCATCCATGCTAGGGCACTTGCCCAGCATGTACGTAGAGGATATCTCAAGTATGAAGAGTTTTAAAAACTCAATAATTGCAGGGATTCAGAAATGTGAAGAGGTTGAGTAGTAGGTGTTTAGTGCAGTGAATTTATTCAGTTGATGTTATAATGGTGGATACATGACAATATTAATTCTCAAAACCCACAGAATTATATAATACAATGCACAATTATATAATAATACCTAATAAGAAATTACATAATACAATGACAAACTCACTGTAATGTAAAGTTGTAGACTTTGGATTCATAGAAGTATATCGATATTTGTTTATTTGTTTAGAGTTCTTGGATAGCATGCACGAGTTCCCCAGATTTCAAGTGCCAGCCAAAAAAACAACAAAATATATTTATATTTAGATACGTATACACATGAATATCAATATAATAATTACACTGTACTGTAATGCAAGATATTAATAATAAGAGCATGAGGGGCCAACATGGGAACATTTCAGGATCCCCATTTTAAGGCCCAGTATGCATTTAGAAACTGCATTTGCAAGGCTATCTAGTTGTCTTTTCAGTTTTGAAGAAGGTCAGCCAGATCTCATAAAGTGTTCCTCCTGTCTCACAGGCAACTTAACAAGGGTCTCTACTGTCTGCTTAATCATAAAACTTAAAACTTCTAGAAATAATTTCACTTCTAGAAATTTAAAGGTAATATTCAAAACTAAAGAATACAAAGATTTTCTAAAGGAGATTGGTTAAATTATGAAAAGACCCATATTAAGGCACTATTCAATTTAGCCATTAGAATCATTTTATGGTCAGTTATTAGGAATGATGAATCTGGCATATAGCTTGTGAAGGAAAAGAGTTTCAGTAGATACAAATTGTTTTGAAATGTGAAAATGTGACTTTTAAAAAGCTTAGGAAGGTTTAACAAGATAGTCCACATTGGTAGTAGGATTGTCATCATTTTTCTTTATATTTTTATGCAACCCAGGTGGGGTTTTTGCTTTTCTTGATTTTGTTTTTTTTAAGCAAGTGTATGCATTTATACTTCAACTCAGAAAAGATGAAACTGCCAGGCCTGGGGGCACACACCTGTAATCTCAGCTTCTATAGAGGCTCAGGCAGGAAGATCTCATATTTGAGCCCTTCTGGGCAATTTAGAGATACTCTGTCTCAAAATAAATGAAAAAAAGGCCTGGTGTATAGCTCAGCAGTGGAGCAGTTATTTGCTTAGCATGTTTTGGGGTTAAATTCCTAAAAAACTATAACAATCCATAAACTTTATATATTATTATATATTATAACTTTGTTGAGCTACTTTAAGAATGTCACAAGTGCTATACCCTATGGTTGCACACCTGTAATCTCAGTTACTCAGGAGGCAAAAAAAAAAAAAAGGAGGATCACAAGTTCAAGACCAGCCTCAAGTATTTGGTGAGATCCTATCTCAAAAATAAAAATAAGGATTAGGAATGTAGCTGACTGGCAATGCCACCTCTGTTCAACCATCAGTATTTCAGGCCCCCCAAAAAAGAATGTCACAGATGTTGTTCTATTTTTAGGCCTTACACCTAGTTGCAACAAATGGAACTCCAGAACTTCCAAATCCAGACAAACTTTCCCCAGTATTTCACAATTTCTTACAAAAGTGTTTGGAAGTGGATGTGGAGAAAAGGGGTTCAGCCAAGGTATTGTTAGAGGTAAATTTCAAAATGATGTGATTTGGATAAAATATTGACTCTTTTTGAATAACCCACAGAAAGTTTCCATTTCACTATTCATTGATCACTACCAATAAGGCAGCTGCTATATTTTAGGACTTCATCTGCCAGGAGTAAAAGTTTAATTTCGTGAGTTTGTTTTGCTTTATTATCAAATACCGTGTCCATTCAATGCTGGCATGAGTGTATTAATGGGCTGTTTAACTGTTGATTTTTAGAATTTAGAACAATTAAAAACAACTCTGTTTTCAAAACAGTTTATGAAAGCTATGGTTGTGATTATGAGATGTTTGGGCAGGTATTAAAATATGGGTTGATTAAGTCAATTGTATTCATAAGTAGTCTTCAGGCCTTAGTTGAAAGAACATGTTTTGCTTCTAAATTATGCACTTTTTGTTTCCTCTCTTTAGCAGCACCCATTTCTGAACTTGGCAAAACTGCTAGCAAGTTTAACTCCACACATCCTGGCAGCCAATGTGGTTCTCAAGAATAGCTACTTTACATGGCATCCTATTCTTTCATTTTCTGAAAGGAAAATTTTTTAAAACTATAATAAAGTGTTCATAATTGTAAAAGACTTGTAACATAAAATTTGCCATTTTAGCCATGATAAGTGACCAACTCAAAGGCATTAATTACACTCACAATATTGTACAAGCTTCTGTTTCCAAAACAGTTTTGTCACTCCAAATAGAAGCTCTGCCACCATGTAAGTAATAACTCCAATTCCTCCTCCTTCACTCCTTGGCTGCCACCAGTCTTTTTTTGCTTTTATTTGTTCTAATTAGTTATACATTGATGAGGGCCACAAACAAGTTAAGATGGTGCCTGGCAGTTTGCTAGGAGGAGTGGTTTCTGAGTCAATGCCAGGGAGCCATTAAGATGATAAGGATCCCTTAATAACTGAATGCTATATCTAGTTTATGTTAATTAAGTTAAGCTGTGTGTAATTAGTTGGGTATATGTACCTCTGCAGTCTGGCAGAGAGGTGGTGCCTGCTATCTAGCGTACCCGCTACTTTGAGTCCCTCTGAGTTCCCGCTGAGTTCACTGGCAATAAAGTACTTCCCGCTTCAACCTTCAAGTTGTTTGTCATCTCCAGTTATTTCACCCAGCTAGACAATGGCAATACATGACAATAGAATGTACTTTGACACATCATACATAAATGGTGTATAAGTTCTCATTTTTCTGGTTGTACATGATGTAGAATCACACCAGTCATGTAGTCATACATGCATATAGGGTAATAATGTCTGATTCATTCTACTCTTCTTCCTACCCCCATACCTTGCTTCCCACCTTTCACTCCCCTCTGCCTAATCCAAATAATTCTATTCTTCCATAGCCATGCTCCTTATTGTGAATTATTGTCAATATATCAGAGAAAACATTTAGAATTTGGTTTTTGTAATTGGCTTATTTTGCTTAGTATGATATTGTCCACTTCCACCCATTTACTGGCAGATGCCATCACTGCCTTCTTCTTTAAAACTAAGTAATATTCCATTATGTATAGAGACCACATTTTCTTCATCTGTTGAAGGACTCCTAGGTTTGTTTCATAGTTAAACTATTGCGAGTTGAGCTGCTTTATAACATTGATGTGGCCACATCACTGTTGTATGCTGATTTTAAGTCCACTGGGAATAAAGAAGTGGGATAACTGGGTCAAATTGTGGTTTTATTCCAAGTTTTCTTTGGAATCTCCATACTGCTTTCCATAATGGTTACACTATTTTGGAGTCCCACCAGCAATCTATGAGTGTGTCTTTTCCCCCACAATCTCACCAACATTTCTTGTTACTTGTCTTCTTGATAATTGCCATTCTGACTGAAGTGAAATCAAATCTGATAGTTTTGATTTTTATTTCTTTAATTGCTAGAGATGATGAACATTTTTCACATATTGGTTTATGAACATATATCTTCTGAGAATTGTGTGTTTAGTTCCTTAGTCAATTTATTGATTGGGTTATTTGGTTTTGGGGTGTTAAGATTTTGATATCTTTATATATTCTGGAAATTAGTGCTCTATCTGATGTGTGTGTAGTAAAAATGTTCTGACACTCTGTGGGTTCTCTCTTCACATTATTGATCATTCCTATTGCTGAGAAAAAGCTTCTGAGTTTGAATCCATCCCATTATTGGTAAGGAATATTGTTTTATAGCCCAGAATATGACCTGTTACTGAAAGTATTATGTGCCCTCAAAGGGATCAGGAGTTCTGTAGTTGTTGGGTGTTGTATTCTATAAAGTCTTTTAGGCTAAGGTAGTTGATACTCTTGCTCAAAACTTCTATTTCTTTATTAATATTTTTGCCAAATTAATGTATTTACTGAGAGACAGATATCAAAATCTCCCATGGTGATTTGTAACTGTGTGTTTCTCCCTTTCATTCTGTTAATTTTTGCTTCATATATTTTAAAGTTCTGTTACTGGGTACAAGAACATTAATTATTGTCATATCTGTCTTCAGAATTTCTATTTATGGTAATACTTTTCAAGTTTATTTTATCTAATATTAATTCAGCAGTTCCAATTTTTCATTCTTTATTTTTTTATTCTTATTTTCCTGATTTTTAATTTTCAATATATCTGTATCTTTACATTTAAAGCACATCACTTGTAGATATGATTAGATCTTGATTTTTTAACCCATTCTGATAATCTCTGCCTTTCAACTGGGGTTTTAATTTATTCTATTCAGTGTAATATTGATATATTTGGATTTAGTCCTCATATTTTGCTCTTTGTTTCCTGTTTGTACCATCTGGCCTTTGCTCTAAATCTTAAATTTTTAGCATCAACTTAGAATTAATGTTTTTATTTAAAATGTAACAGTATATTCTAAGTCCATACTATTATATATAGAGTTAGTTTCACATAACTAAGCACACAGACTCTAAAACTAACATTGCTTCTACCACATGTCTCTTCTTTTTGGGGCAGCTCTCTGAGGTCAAGGTAAATTTCCTTGCAGCTTCCTAGACCTTGGTTCAAGCCTCAAAATCTCTGGGAAGTGACACAACACAGTGAAATATCACAGGTCCCCTTTGACTTGTCAAAGCTTTCTACCATAGACAGAATTCTGCATAGCAAAGGAAAAGAGTTACACCTATGATTGTTTACAGATGTGGAGATTTTCCTAACCAGGTGTGGGTGTGCCCCTCCTTCACCCCACTGCCCTACCTGAGGGACAGGACTGGCAAATTTGCAGAAGCCAGGGAGATCAAAAACAATCCTGTTTCCTTCATTTTGAAAAAATCACATATTAGAAGTTCTCTGGTGGGCTGAGATGATCAAGTCTTGGGTCAGCTGGCAGGAAGTACTCCAAGTACATCCTTCCACCTCCCTAAAAGGTCCCATAGAGAGGCCAGGAGAAGCAGCATATGCAGTCAGAAAACAAAAGAACTTAGTCTTCCCTAAGGGTGGACTCACCCTAGTGGTTGACATAGAAGACAGAGATGAAGCATGGGGTCTGCTCAGGCAGGACCCTGAGGTTTTGTTCCTTCCCATCTTTTCTAGCACCAAGCTCCTTCAGACTGGAAGAGCTGGAGAGAATTCTTGGGCAAACACAGTGAGAAGTCCTGAAAGAAACAAGACTGCCTGTGAACTTGCCTGTGGGAGTGGTGTAGGGATTACTTAGAATACTACAAATAGTCATATTTGTTTAAAGCACATTTTAGTGTAGCAGGAGTCAAAGTCATTTTCAAAGTCAAAGAAATGTTATTAGTCTCTTCCTCATCTGCCAATCATATACCCAGACACACCCAACTCAAGACGTATGTTCAATGCTTTGCTGCCTTTCTCCCTCCTCTTCCATCCCTCCATGATTTGCCATCCTCCAAGGTGGACAGGCAGCAGAAGTACTTACGGTGACCAGTGAAAGAGAGGAAGGTGAGTCTGAAAGAAACTGGTGCTTTCTCTAGTAACTTGGCTTCTCCTTCAAAGAACCTTCTAAACTACCTCCACTCCATTCCTCCCACTCAATGAAGAACAGTAAAGTTCAAATTCTGCACAGAGAATCTTGGTGCATAAAAAAAATCTGGCCTCCCTTTTTCTTTAAGCAATCCAAAAAAAGGATTATGCATTTGCTTGAGTTGGTTGGGTTTTGTATCAGGGCTCTGAGCTAGGAGAAATGGTGTGAGTGAAATCACACATATTTACATTTGGTTTGTATAAGCCAGTTTCATCTGGAAAAGTCAGTACTGCTACACTAGAATTTTTTTCCAACTCCAAAGGGGTGAAATATTTGTAGCTCAGTACCCAGGGATGTGAATTGTGCCTTCAATTTCATCATTTTATTGTTTCATTTGAGCATCTTTGTTACAATGTAAATATATGTATCTATTTTGACATAGAAGATAATCCATCCAACATTCCATCCCAGACAATAGCAAAACTACATAATTTTACTCTTGACAACATCTCTATGGCACCAACTAGAAAGTTTTTATGTTTACGCAGGGAAGAATATCAATTAAAGGTAAAATGTTCTTGAAAATTTACACACTTTTTTTTGAAGCCAAATAGCACAAGGCATACCAGAGTTCGTCCTGCTGCTAAAATTATGATTTTGTTTTAAGATCAGGCAAAGTATCCAGAAATAAATTTCAATACTCTTCTTGATGTTTTGCTGAAGCAAGGCTTAGTGGCATAATTGCAGGAAGACAGCCCAAAGGCAGTTCCTTCTGTAACAACACTGCCTGCTTTCCAGCTATGG
The DNA here is from genome assembly GCF_052094955.1 of Ictidomys tridecemlineatus. NCBI lineage: Eukaryota > Metazoa > Chordata > Mammalia > Rodentia > Sciuridae > Ictidomys > Ictidomys tridecemlineatus. Next base: position 177,320,340 of record NC_135479.1, read on the forward strand.
GGCTTCCCTGAGCAGCAGAGTAATAGATATGGCCTCTTGTCACTGCCCAAACCTCTTCTCATGCCAGACTCCTACAAGCGGAACCCTAAGGCAGCATACATGGCCTGAATGTATCAAAAGCCTTTTAATGCCCTAATGCCCACATTGCTCCTCCCACTGCCCACCCAGGACCTTCCACTGTCCCTGTTGTAACATCTGTATGAAGGTGAATACTCTTCCTCCCTGTCCAATCACCAATTCATTCCTAGGCACCTGATCAGGACCAGGAACCTTACAGCATAAGTGGGCTGGAGGTGGGTACAAGACTATCCTCCCAGACTCTTAAGAGTGGCTCCCAGCCACTCTTGGACACTTACATCTGTTGTGGCTTCTATGTCAGTATATGTTCTGAGAGGCTGGCCTTGCTTGAACAGATGATGGCATGCAAAGGGCATCCCATCTGTGCTGAGCCTGGTGGAGTCTGGGGGATGAAAAGCAGTTACTGTCCCATCCCCTGGCTTACTGGTACTAAATACCTGATCTGTAGGCTGGCTGTTCCCATCTTCTGGAGGTCTTTGCCTGTCTTGATCTGGATGTCCCAGTTGGAGGGTTTTCTGGGTTCTGAATGCTCTCTCATGTACACACCCTGCAGGGTTCTCCAAGGGCAGAAGTATGGATGGGAAGGGTGTTCTTTACATCCTTAACCAACATCTGAGTAAATAGAGGCCCAGAGTTATTGCATATCCTGCTCCAGGTAACACCAGGTAGGTCTAGTCTCTAAAAACCTCACTCATGACCAGTGACCCATTGAGCCATGGAGTCCTAACTGTGCTCTAACAATGGAAATGCCAGGTTCTCCCTGAGATGGGAGCCTGTGTGTAGGGCCAATAGAAGGTGGCCTAGAAAACAGCTTTGGGGGAGGCCTTATTATTTGGGGATGATGGAGGCTAGGCTAGATATAATCTTGAAGCCTGCCTCCTCTCCCCATAGGAGTCTGAGCACCACTGTAGGTGGGTGAACAACTATGTGGAACAGTATAATATCAAGCTGTTCTTGCTTCTGCTTGGTCCCCTTTGCCTGTACCTGGATGCCCAGCTGGTGACATGTGTCATCTCCCTTTTGTGCACCAGAGAGATGCTGTTCTCCTTGGACAAGGTCATGGCGGATCCATGCAGTCCCCAGGGCCCACACTGACAACATCAGTGTTGTGTGGGTGGAGGGGTGGAGAGCCAAGAGGTGGGGTAATGGAGGGCAGGTCTAGGGAAAAGCCCCTTGGGAGAACCTGTCAAAGACATGTTCAAGTTTAGTGGGGTCAGGGAGCTAGGTGGGGTAGGCTACATACACTGTGGAGCAGAGATTCGAGCTGGGCCAGAGAGAGGAGTAATGAAGGTAAAACAGGGAGAGCAGGAGGACAGCGCAGCTGGTGGAAGGAGGTTTCCGTTGGGAGTACTGGACTAACTGTCCAGTCCAAGGAGGAAGAGTTGGTGGGCGGGGCTATCTGAGGGAGACGTCATGGAGGGAGGAGTCGAGCCCAGGGGTGGGGCCAGTGAGCAACTGTCCGCAGTGTTGGCTTCTTAGCACGTGCACAGCTTCCTAGTGGCTATATCTTCCACAGCCACCTTACTGTCATTCATCTTGAGGCTGTTGATCCAGGCTCTAGAGGTGAGCACTGCCAGGCGCCGCAGGGATAGGTAAGTGGGACTTGGGGCCTGTGTCAGGATACTCGGCTGCACAGAGTCAACTTGTACCTCTTCCTCCCGCCACTCTCTGTGCATTCTCCAATGCCCTTGGCCCTGATGGTGCCTCATTAGTCCTTTCACACCCACCTCTTCAGATGCAGCTCAGAAATCTCCTTCTCCTGGAGCTCGCTTGTCCTGCTCGCTCTTTGGTGCATTGCTTCCAGAACCTACTGTGTGCTAGGTGTGCTACGCTGTGGGTTATTTGAGGCATGGGAAAAGAGATGAGTAAGTACATGGTGCACTTGTGTTGATGAGCAACCTGCAATCACAATAACACAGGAGACACCCAGGAACACTCTTAGCAAGATTGGTCCTGAGTGGTGCAGAGGAGTGAAAGGAACTGACAGTGTGGCAAGATCGCCTTGTAGATTAGGTTGTGCCACTCTCCCAGACATAGGTATGGACAGATGGCGTGACCTGTGTAGGGCACAGTAGTGTAAAAAGGCACAGGATCCCAAAAGTAGGATGTTTAGGAAATGATGAAGATATGGCACTAAGATATGGCATGGGAAATGAAGTTGACCCTCTGGGGCTTAGGATTAAAAAGGTTCAGAAACTGAAGTGTAGAATTTAGTTTAGATAAAGAAAAAACATGGCAGCCACATTAGAATTTTTTTTTTTTAAGTTGTTTCTTGAGGGGCTGGGGATGTGGCTCAAGCAGTAGTTCACTTGCCTGGCATGAGTGTGGCCTGGGTTCGATCCTCAGCACCACATACCAACAAAGATGTTGTGTCCGCAGAGAACTAAAAAATAAATATTAAAAAAATTCTCTCTCTCTCTCTCTCTCTCTCTCTCTCTCTCTCTCTCTCTCTCCTCTCTCACTCTCTCTTTAAAAAAAAAGTTGTTTCTTGAGGATTAATCTACACACAGTAAAATTCACCCTTTTTCATCTACCATTAAGGATTTTGACAAGTGAATACTGTCCTGCACTCTCCATCGTGATCAAGGACAGACCAGAAAGTCCTTCTGTTATCAGCTTCGCTCCCTACATCCTTCTGGTTTCTCTTTTTTGAGGATCACATATAAATGGAGTCTTTGCCTTTTAAGTTTGGCTTCACTCATTTTGTACAATGCATTTGAGATCCATCCCTGTGTTGCTCCAATCGGTATTTTATTTCCTTTTATTGTTGTGTCATATAGTATGGATGCCCTGCACATTATTTATACATTCACCCATTGAAGGATAGTTCATTTATCTGTTTTTCCACAGTGGTTTTTTTTTTTTTTGTATTATTTTGTTTGTACCAGGGATTGAACCCAGGGGAGCTTAATCACTGAGCTATATCCCTAGATCCTCTGCCCATTCATTTTTTCCCTCAAATTTTATTTTGTTTGTTTTTGAGTCAGGGTCTTACTAAGGTGCTTAGGGCCTTGCTTAGTTGTTGAGTCTTGCTTTGAACTTGCAATCCTACATCCTAGGCTTCTCAAGCTGCTAGTATTCAGACATGGGCCATCGTGCCCAACTAGTGTTTTACACTTAGAATTAAAACATCTGCAAACATCGGTATACAGGAAATTGCCAAATTTGTCTTCCAAATCCAATGTACCCTTCTTATTTAATACCAGCAAAGTATGAGGATTCCAATTGCTCCACATCCTCACCAACTTTTGACATTGTCATTTGTTCTTTTCTCTTGTCTTTTATTGGAGCCCGATTAATAAATGAGTAATGGTATCTCCTGAAGAATCCAGGTTGTGTATGATGCTTTGCATATTTGCATGTCTTCTTGTCCATCAGCATGTCTTTGGTAATGTGTTTCCTCTGATCTTTTGCCCATGGTGGGATTACTCCAGAGCTGTCCTGAGTGGGAATGCTAGTTCTTTCTAGTGAGAACAGTGAACATCAAAGTCTTCATGTGTGGGCTATGGGAGAGTTGCGGGTGGACACATTTGCTGCTGGGCCACTTCCCATTGTGACAGAATATAGCTAGCTAAAGCTTATGAAGTGGGTGAGATGCAGCCTGGTCTGGGGAGAAGAGAGTGGTGAAGCCAATGAATGAAGTTGTGGGAAATAGAATAAGGGAGAAGAGAAGCCAGTCAGTGTCCAGGAGAGGACTTGATCTTTAGGCTTGACTTTTATTGCTTTGTTTACTTCAGCTCAGATTTTCCTGGGTCATGTTTTTTGTTTTTTTGTTGTTGTTGTTTTTGTTGTTGTTGTTGGTTTGTTGGTTTGACTAGAAAATTATCATGGGGCATTGCTGCTGCCCCTGCTCTCCCATGTAGTGAAATTCAATGAAGACACATGTTTAGGAAAAAATAAGAGGTGAGAAAGTGAGGTAGGAATGGAGTGGTGACATTGACTTTAGAGCAGTTGTGCACCCCAAGGAAGAGCTGATAAAGTATCTGGAAGGAAGACAGGTGTGGCCAATGGAGACAGAGCAAGGATGCTGCACAGGGAGGCACAAGGGAATGAGGTGCCCTGAGAAGGTAGGAGGAGTGGGTGTGGTGTCAGCCATGTCTGGGGAGAGCTGCTCATAAGTGGATCAGGGAGGTCACTCTTCCTAGGAGCCTGTGAAGCCAGGATGCCCTGGGTCACTCATGGGCTTCCCTGGTCTTGGAGCTATGTTTCAGGCCTGAGTTGAGTCCTGGCTTAGCTGGCCAACTTAGGGATGGTCACTGGAAAATTGCCTTACGCAGTGCTATTGTTCTTGAGGTCCCTTTCCATTCCCCATGCCCCTCCAGGACCACTTTATTCAGGAGACAAACCCTTTGACCAGGGCTATGTCAGTAATTGCTATGTGACCCTCTGAAAACCACTGGGATCCAAGTGAGTTGGTAAACCAGAGGCTCAAATGGTGGGCCCTGGGGCTTGTTGGGTGGAATGAAGCTGGTCATTTTTCATGCTTCCTTGCCCCTGCTTCCGGGCCCTGTCACTCAACTGTTCCTTTTTATGAGAGTTTTTCCCAGGGCCCTCCAGGACCCTCTGGGAATTTCCTTTTTCTTCCCTTTCTCTGTTCTTGCCCCAAGAAATAAGGTAAAGGAAACTACACCCTGGATGAGGCTCCTGGCTGGAAGCCCTGGGCACTGTGTCTTCCAGGCTGAGGGGTGAGGGTGGTCAGGGAGACCAGGCCAAGGTGGGTATTGACCCCTTGCTTTTGACCTGTCACTTCTCAGGTCCATGTCAGAAGCTCTGTGGCTCCAGAGGGAGGAGGGGACTGAATGGAGGCCAAAGGATGTGATCAGTCATGCACATACTCCCCAGCACACCATCATACAGACCTCCCTGGGCCCAACTTTCACAGAATGGATTTTGACTCCCATGTGCAGGGCTCCCCAGGTAGTGGGGAGGCTGCAATTACTAGGAGACAAGGAGAGGCAGGTGTGCATTGGGAGAGGGCTGACTATGTGTTATACAGTGGCCTGGTGGGGGCCCCCTGGGGCTCAGGCCACAACTCTACAGAGGAAATATTTCTCAGGATCTATGGGGGATTGTTTCTAGTATTCCCAAGGATACCCAAATCTCTAGCTACTCAAGACCTTTACATAAAATGGTGAAATATTTAAATATAAAACTTCAAGCACAGGTTAAATAAACTCTAGGTAATTTATAATACTTCATACAATATAAATGTTATTTAAACAGTTGTTGTACTGTGTTTTCCAGGAATAATAATTAGGAAAAAAATTATACATATGTGTGACCCACAAAATTATTTTTTTCAAAGGCATGTGATTCATATTTGATTGAAAGTATGGATACCAAACCTGCAGATATGGTCAGACAAGTTTACTTCAGGACTTCAACAACAGTCTGGACACCCCAGAGCATCCTGACTGAGAATGAAAGTTTTGGGTAAATAAAGGTCTATCTCTTGTCCCAGGGAGCTTGTGGACCAGCAGAGGAGATAGGCTGAGGGCTCCATTGAAGAAGAGTCAGTGCTTGGTCTTCATGGGTCAGTCTGATTGTTTATCTGTCCACACATGTATTCCAAAGGCCAGCTGCCTGTCAGGCCCTGGAAGATGGGTGCAGATGGCTATGCCCTCAGGATCCCAGCCACAGCTCAGCATCCCCTATCCTATGGGTTGAGGTGGCAGGTTTCATATCAGTTTAGGGCACTTTCATGGCAAGGACAGTCTTACAAGATCATTTTTTCAAATTTTTTATTTTTTCTTGTCTCAGATGAGGAGACCAAGGTTCGCACAAAGGGAAAGGCACATACTCCCAGCTGGAGATTCATTTTGTATGATCTTCAGTAGTCCCTTTAGTCCTCCATGTCACCCGTATCTCCTAATAGTATCTAAGAAGGGTTTTTCAGGACCTTTGTATGGCTCTTCTTAACAAGTCACATAAGCACCCTTCTGGCCTGTTCTGTTCTAAAGGCCCAGTCACATTGCCAATAAGGCATGGATTTACTTACCCATATTAAAGTGCCTCTCTGGGGCTTGCTAAGTAGAGGAGGAAATTGTCTTCACCACTGAGGCCAGAAAGCTAGCCACCTTCCAGGAAGCTCAAGTCTTCATCAAGGCTGCCAGGTGGTATGCGGTTGGCAGTGTGTAGGGTCACCAAACTCAGGTGTTCCTTATGGTATATCACCTGACCTTTGACAGTCCTAAAAAAGAAAGGATCTGGGCCTTGAGCATCTCCTTCCTGGGTCATTTGCTGCACCCCCTTTGTCCAGGTCCTGCTAGGACCTTGGTTTCTGAAGAGCAGTAAGGTCACTGGAAGCCTTTCCTAAAGCTCAGAGAAGCCAGGGCTTTGGGCAAAAGTCCACTTGCTCATCAGCTGGTGCAGAAGAATGGGTTTCTCTCTTCAGTTCCAGACAGGATGTCCCCCCGGCAGGCCCAATGGCCTCTGAAGCTCTCCCACAGAAAACTGACTGCAAATGACCCCTTACCTCTTGCTGCTTCACCCTCTGTCCTCTGCTGGCTGCCTGAGCACTCCGAGTCATTCCACATCTCACCTATCTTAGTGTGCTCAGTGCTATAACAAGATACCTCAGGCTGAGAATGTTTGTTCACAGTTGCAGTGTCTGGAAGTCCAAGATCAAAGTGCCAGCAGGCTCACTGTCTGGTGAGCCCATCTCTGACTCATAAATGGCAACTTGCAGGGATATCTTCGTGTGCTGGGAGGGTGAACACACTACTTTGGGCCTCTTTTCCATGGGCACAAATCTGTCCTTGTGGCCTAATTGCCTTCCAAGGACTCTACTTCTCTGTATCACAGCAATAGGAATTATATTTCCACAAATTTTAGAGCAACATAAATATTCAAAACATCACATCCTCTTGACATTAAATCAGAATCTAGGTGTATTCATCAGCTTTCTGTCCCTGATGAATATTCCAGGAGCAATTAACCTATAAAGAAAACAAAGTCATTGTGGCTCCTGGTTTGGGAGATTCTAGTACATGGTCAGGTGGTCCCATTATTCTGTGCGTCCCATGAGGGCGCTGATGGTAATGACAGGCTTCACAAAATCTCATGACACCAGAATCAAAGAATAAGACTGTAAGTGGAAGAGACTAGGATCCTAATGTCCCCTTCTTGGGCAAATCCCTAAGGACCTAACACCTCCCATAGGCCCTACCTCCACTAGTTTCCATCATCTCCCAATAGTGCCAAACTGGGGACCAGTTCTTTACCATATGGGCCTTTGTGGGCCACTCATTCAATTACAGCACCAGGAACAAATCTGATGTCCCACAGACTTTCTTCAGAACCAACTTATTTTACTTGACTTACTTATATTGATTACTCTCAGGTACTTTGGAAGTTCTAGGCTCTGTGCTACATCACACATAGCTACATCACAGAGGGAGGGAGGACTCAGAGTCTGGCTATAGGCTCAGTTGCTATGTGACTGGCACTCATGCCAGTGGGAGGAGGGGGGCCGGTGGGAGGGGGACAGCTGTCAATAGGCACTGTCTGGATGTCAGGCCCACACATTGCCTCATGGGTCAAAATGTGGACAGTTGCAACAGGAAACATGGGCCACAAAACGATGGTCAGTAGAAACAGCCTGAAGCTGAGATGTGGGAAAATAGATTACAATGAGCTCTAGGAAGCAGAGTTCATTCAGGAGGGTAAACTGAATTAGGTAAATTAGAGGGAAATCAAACAGCAGCAGCACTGTGGCCAGACTCTGTGCTGAATGCACCACATACATCACATGAAATCCTCAGAAACCCAATTTGCAGATGAGGAAAGAGCACCTCAGGCTTTATGTGTCTTTCCCACATCACAGAGCTCAAGCCAGGATTGCAACTCATGTGCATCTGGGTTCATCTGCATCATGTGTTTCTGCAAGTCATGGCATGGGAAGGGATTCTTGTTTCTGCCAGTTTCCTTTTACTCAAGGAAGATCAGGCCTTGAATCTAGCCTTCAAACACAGTGATGTTTGTTTAGCACTTACCAGGTGTGATAAGCCATTATGTGTTTGTTGGTATTCTGGAAACTGTTGGCTATTCCAGCCAGTCTTCTCTGGTATACTTGTTGAAATTTCAGCCCATATTTGCCTTGCTCACATAATGATCTGGAATTGGAGGGAACTGGAAGTCACATGATTGATGTAGCAATTCTGATCTTATAGAGGATTAGTAGCATGTTCTTGGAAAAGTCATTTTTCTTGTCCTAGAAGGAAAGTACCCAGGCATCAAGGAGCATGCTCAAAAATGCTCACAGCAACTCTGAATGAGAGTAGGAACAACTGAAGACCACCCAGGATAACAGCAATGAACCACGGTGACCTGTGTGGTAGACAGCCTCCAAGTTGGTACCCAGCCACCCCCACCTCTGGTATTGCCCTAGGTGGTAAACCAGGGCCAATCTAAATAATGAATAGCACATGGCAAAATAAATGGCAGGTCACATTGTCAAGAAAATGGCTTCCACCTTGGGTTTTTTTCTCCTCCTTTCTCTCTAATCACTTGCTCTGTGGCAGCTGCCTTGTCCTGAGCAGTCCTAGAAAGAGCCCATGTGGACAGAGCAGAGTTCCACCTGCCACCAGCTATGGGAGTGAGCCACACCAGGAGCCAAAGTTCTACACAAGCCTCCCAGTGACTGGAGCCTCTTAAGACAACTCCAGCCCCAGCCCACAGCTCAGCTGCAACCTCACCAGAGGCCCTGATCCATAACCACAGGGACAAGCTGCTCCAGATTATGGACTCAAAAATGGTGTGAGATAATACATTTTTGTTGTTTTCAGCTGCTAACTTTTGAGGGAAAATTTGTTATACAGTAATAGGTCACAAATATGCCACATGCTATAGAGCATTATGTAAAAGTGAAAACAGTGGAGAAGGTCTGGTGCGCTGATAGGGACAAATGTTTTGTTAAGAGAAAGTAATAATTTCATAAAGCACATATAGCCATTTGTCTTATACCAAATAACATCACTACAGACTGTGCCTTGTATTTATTTATATATGCATGTATACAACTCATTAATAACTCATTATGATACACCAACTATTAATATTAGGTTAACTCAGTAAGAAAATTGAAGAAGGAAAGTGCAGAAGGGGATTTTATTGGGAAACAGCAGCCCTGCCCCTCTCCTGGTTCCCTTCCTTGCTGGAACCTTGACATCTGGCAGGGGACATGGGACTTGTACCAACCTAGCCCTGAGGGATCCTATCCCTTCCTCCCCTACTCTCTTGCCAAGCATGTTGTCCCTACTCCAACACAGTTGTTCCTAACCCTGAGTCTTTGCACTCCAGACCCTGGGCCTGGCCTCTTGCCTGAGCCCCTGACTGCTTTTCTCATGTCAAGTGGCACAGTGTGGCATCACTGTGTGTCTGGTCTGACCTGGAGGCTCTTGCTTGGGTCCCTGGGCCTGCTCCCCTCGGTGACCTTTGCACCTGCCTCTGTCTCCTACTCCTCATGCAGCCCCTTTCTCCCCTTCCCCTTGATCTTTCCTCTGGTACTCTTAGATCTCCTGCTCCTTGGTCTCATATCTCAGTCCATCGGTGTGTCCCTTGCCTGGTCTCCTGGCTTGGGTCCTGGCCCTCACCCCTCTCTGATCCCACCGCGAACCCTGGTCTTACCCTCCCATCGCCCTCCTCCTGGTCCCCTTTTCTTGCTAGGTCTCCTTTGCCAGATCCTTGGCCCTGGATTATTACCTGGGCCATTTCACCATGTGAGAAACAGAGCCCTGCACTTCGCCTGTGCCCCTTGCTCTCCCAGGGCCCTGGTCCTGCACCAGGAACCCTGACACCTGGCAGTGGCCCTAGGCCTAGAGGCTGGCTCCCCTGCCAGATCCCCTGTGTTCCCTCTCCAGCCTTGTCCACTTTCCTGAGCCTTCTGGCCCAGACCTGGCCCTTGGCTCTTCATTTTCTGACCAGGCTCCTTGCTTGAGCCTCTGGTGGCCATTCTTGCTCCTTGAGTCCCTGGGCTTTGATTTCAGGCCACTTGCTGGGGCCGATTCCCTGCTCCCCTTGGCTTCCCTGGAGTGCAGAACATTAGTGCCAGGCCACCTTCCGGGCCCCACCCTTCCCTGCTCTCTTCAGGCATGGGCCTTCCTCTAGGTCCCTAATCTGGGCTCCTTGCTGGGTTCCGGACCCCCACCCCACCCACATCCAGCCTCTGGCCCTTCAGGCTGTGCCCTGTTTCGGCCCTCTTTTCTGTCTCTATCTCTGCAGGGCCCCTTTTCTCGAACCCCTTCCCAGGGTGCTTCCCAGGGCCAGGAAACTGGATCTGGTCTCTTGGCACTGGGGGAACCCTTTGGGAAAACGTAGCCCTCCCCCTTGCCTGGGCCCTTTGGCTTCTCTCAGCCTGAGCCCTGCTCCCGAACCATGACACCTGGCAGTGGACCTGGGCTTTGAGCCTTCCTCCCCTTCAGCACCCACTCCCCATTCTCCCCTCCATCCTATCCCCAGCTCTGTCCATTTTCATGCACCTTAGCCCAGTCACTCACCCTTGGCTCTCCATTCCTGGGCATGGCTCCTTGCTTGAGACTCTGGCTGCCCTTCTCGTGGACCCTATCCTTGTCCCTTCTTCCAACCTCCTCCTGTGCCTACCCTTTGTTCCCCTGTGCTATGGTATCCTGCCACTGTCTGGACCCTCCACTCTGCATGCTTATACCTAGCCTGGGCTCCTTAAATGGGTCCTGGCTCCCCACCAACCCCCACCACCTCTGCACGCCAGGTATCCCCTTACTGTGCCCTCTTTTGCCCTCTTTAGGCTCAGGTCCCTCTCTGAGGACCTACTCACCTGAGGCAAAGGAGTGGATTGGCTGGCCTCTGTGCCCTGAATGCTCCCTATGGGAAACACAGCCCTGCCCCTCACCTGGGTCCCCTTTGCCGCCAGAACCCTGATGCCTGGCAGTGGAGTTGGAACTTGCCCCAACCTAGACATGAGTGATGCCTACCCTTCTCTCCTCTGACCTCTGGCCTTGCATGCTGCCCCTACCCCAACCCAGCCCTCCCTAACCCTGACCCTTTGCACTCCAGTCCCCAGGCTGGAACATTGACTCCTGGCCGTTAAGAGAAAGTAAAAGTGGCAGAAAAGCAATTGCCTGAGGCCCTGTGTTCCACCTGTAGCTAGGCATAGAGTGGCATTGCTTTGTGTTGGGTCTGACCTGAGGTCCCCTTGCTTTGCCCCATAGCACAATCACCTTGGTGCACTTTTTCCCTACTCTGTCTCCTGGTCATCCTGCACCCACTTCCTCCCCATGCCCTCATGCTTTCCAGGTGCTCTCCAGTCTCCTGAACCTTGGGTCCCTCATCACTGGTCTATTGGGTGGATCCGTGCCTGGCCTCCCGGCTTGGGTCCTGGCTCTCAACCCATTCTGAACCCACTGTGAACCCCTGCTGTGCCCTTCCTTCACCCTCCTCCTGGCCCCCTTTTCTTCCCAGGCCTCCTTTGCTGGGTCCCTGGCCCTGGAGTCTCACCTGGGCCAGTTCGCCTTATGAGAAACAGAGCCCTGCACTTTGCCTGGGCCCTTTGCTCTCCCTGGTTCCATGGTCCTGAACCTGGAACTCTGATACCTGGCAGTGGCCCTGAGCCTGGAGCCTAGCTCCCTCCTGCTGGATCACCTGCCTTCACTCCCCAGCCTTGTCCATTTTACTGAGTCCCCTGCCCCTGCAATGGCTTGGCTCTCCATTCCCTGGAATGGCTCCTCGTTTGAGCCTCTTCTGGTGGACCTTCTTGCTTCTTAGTCCCTGAGCTTTGACTGCCAATCCCTTGTGGGGCCGCTTCCCTGCACCCTTGGCTTCCCTGTAGAGCAGAACACTAGTGCCAGGCCACCTTCCAGGAACTGCCCTTTCCTGCTTTCCCCAGGCATGGGCCATCCTCTGGGTCCCTAACCTGGGCTCCATGCTGGCTTCCTGGCCCTCACCCCACCCACACCCAGCCTCGGGCCCTTTGGGTGTTGAAGGGGAGGAAGGTTCAAAGCCCTCCTCTGCCCCGACTCTCTTTCCCTTGTGCTGTGGTATCCTGGCACTGCCTGGACCCTCCATTACCCCTGCCTCTTCTTAATCTGGGCTCCGCCTCCCCACCAACCTGGCCTCCCCACCTCTGCATGCCAGGTAGCCCCTCACAGTGCCCTCGGTTGGCAGTCCTTTTGTCCATGTTTCTCTCTGAGGATCTACTTGCCTGGGGCAGAGGAGTGGAATTGACTGGTCTCTGTGCCCTCAATGCTCCCTACAGAAAACACAGCCCTGCCCATGGCCTGGATCCCCTAGGCTGCTGGAACCTTGATGCATGGCAGTGGAGACAGGACTTGCGATGACCTACCCTGAGTGATCCCCTCCCTTCCCTGCTCTGCCCTCTGGCCTTGCATGCTGCCCCTACATCAACCAAGCCCTTTCTAACCTGGACCCTTCCAGCTCTAGTCCTCAGGCCTGGCCGTTCTCCTGAGGCCATGACCTCGTTCCTCCTGTCACATGGCATAGCATGGGGTGGCTTTGTTTTGGCCCATTACTGGGGACCCCTAGTGCAATCGCTAGGTGACCTTTGTACCTACTTCTTTCTCCTGGTCCTCATGCAGCCCCTCCCTCCCCTTCTGATTGCAATTTCCCCTGGGCACTCATCAGTCTCCTGCTCCTTGAGTCCCTCATCCTAGATGGGTCAGATGGTCCCTTTCCTGGACTCCTAGCTTGGGTACTGGCTCTTGCCCCTCTCTACACCCACCCTGACCACCTGCTGTGCCCTCCCATTGCCCTCCTCCTGGCTCCCTTTTCTTGCCAGGTGACCATTGCTGGGTCCCTGGTCCTGGATTCTCACCTGGGCCGGGTTGCCTTATGAGAAAGAGCCCTGCATTTCACCTGGGCCCTTGGTCCTGCACCTGGAACCTTGACAGCTGGCAGTGGCCCTAGGCCTGGAGGCTAGCTCCCCACTGCCAGATCCCTTGCCTTCCCTCTCCAGCCTTGTCCACTTTTCTGAACCCCCTGGCCCAGCCCTGGCCCTTGGCTCTCCATTCCCTGCCCTAGCTCCATGCTTGAGCCTCTGATGGCCCTTCTTGCTCCTTGAGAACCTGGGCTTTGAATGGGGGTCCCTTGCTGGGGCCACTTCCATGTGCCCCTTGGCTTTCCTGGAGTGCAGAACACTAGTGCCAGGCTACTTCCTGGCCCCACCCTTCCCTGCTCTCCTCAGGCATGGGCCCTCCTCTAGGTCCCTAACCTGGGCTTCTTGCTTGTTCCTGGTCAACACCCCACCCAAAGGGTCCTCTGGCCCTTCAGGCAGTGCCCTCCTTGGGCCCTCCAAGGTGTCCATGTCTCTGCTGGGCCCCTTTCCTGGAACTCTTTGCCAGGATGCTTACTTGGGCCAGGGGACTGGACCTGGGCTCTTGGCCCTGGGGACTCCCTTTGGGAATAGGTAGCACTGCCTATTGAGTAGGCCCTTTGGCCTCCATCAGCTTGGGCCCTGCTCTGGAACCCTGACTCCTGCAAGTGGACCTGGGCTGCCTTCCTCCATCTGAGCCACTAGCTCCCCTTTCTGTCCTCCCTCCCTCCCCAGCCCTGTCTGTTTTCATGCACCTTGGCCCAGGACCTTGCACTTGCCTTTCCATTCCTTGGCATGGCTCCTTGCTTGAGCCTCTGTCTGCCCTTCTCGAAGACCCTGTCCCTGTCCCTTGATATCAGGTCCATTTTTCTGGCCCCTCCTGTGCCTCTCCTCTGTTCCTCTTGTGCTATGGTATCCTGGCACTCTCTGAACACTCCACTCCCCCTGCCTCTCCCTAGCCTGGACTCCTGCAATGGGTCCTGGCTCCCCACGGATCCCTTCCTTCAATTCTGCACTCCAGGTAACCCCTCACATTGCCCTCTTTTGGCACTCTTTTGGTCTAGGTTTCTTTCTGAGGATCTACTTGGGGCAGAGCAGAGGAATTGGCTGGCCTCTGTGCCCTCAATGCTCCCTATGGGAAACAGCCCTGCCCCTGGCCTGGGTTCCCTTTGCCCCCTGAAACTTGATTCCTGGCAGTGGACATGGGACTTGCGCTGACTTAGCCCTGCGGGATCCCCTCCCTTCCCTCCTCTGCCTTCTGGCCTTGCATGCTGCTCCTACTTCAACCCAGTCCTCCCTAGTGCTTAAGTCCCCAGGTCTGGCCTCTAGCCTAAGGCCCTGACCTCGTAACTCCTGTCGCAGGGCATAGCGTGGTGTTGCTTTGTGTCGGGTCTGAGCTGGGGGCCCTTTGCTTGGGCCCCCTACTGCGATCCCCTCGGTGCCCTTTGCACCTTATTTGTTCTGGTCCGCATGCAGCCTCTTTATCCCCTTCCCCTCATGCATTCCTCTTGGCTCTCCAGTCTCCTGCTCCTTGGGTCCCTCATCCTGGGTTGGTTGTTTGGGTCCCTTGCCTTGCCTGGGCTCCTGGCTTGGGTCCTGGTTCTCTCCCCTCTCTGCACCTCCCGCGACCCCCTGCCATGCCCTTCTGTTGCCATACTCCTGGCCCACTTTTCTTGCCAGGCCTGCTTTGCTGGGTCCCTGGCCCTGGATTCTCACCTAGGCTAGATTGCCTTGTGAGAAACAGAGCCCTGCCCTTTCCCTGGGCCCCTTGGTCTCCCTAAGTCCTTGGTCCTGCACCTCGTATCCTGACGCCTGGCAGTGGCCCTGGACCTGGAGGCTAGCTCTCCAATGCCGGATACCCTGCCTTCCCTACCCAGCCTTGTCCACTTTCCTGAGCCCCCTGCTCCAGCCCTGGCCTTGGCTCTTCATTCCCTGTCCTAACTCCTTGCTTGAATGTCCTGTAGCCCTTCTTGCTTCTTGAGTTCCTGGGCTTTCACTGCAGGCCCTCGCTGGAGCCTCTTCTCTACTCCCCTTGGATTCCTCTTACTGCAGTACCCTAGTGCTGCCCTGCCTTCCTGGCCCCGCTCTTTTCTCTCTCCTCTGGCATGGGCCCTCCTCTAGGTCCCAAACCTGGGCTCCTTGCTGAGGTCCTGGACCCCACCCCACCCATGACCCTTTTCCGGCCCTTCAGTCTGTGCCCTCCTTAGGCACTCCTATCATCCCTGTCCCTGTCAGATTCCTTTTCCCAATCCCCTTCCCAGAATGCTTACCTGGGCCAGGGCACTGAACCTGGGCTCCTGGTCCTGTGGGCTCCCTTTGGGAAAACATAGCCCTACCTCTTGGGTGAGCCCTTTGGCCTCCCTCACCCTGGGCCCTGCTCCAGAACCCTGACACCTGGCAGTGGGCCTAGTCTTTGAGCCTTCCTCCCCCTGCACAACCAGCCCACTTTTCTCCCCTCCCTCCTGTCCCTGGCCCTGTGTCTTTACATGCACCACTCCCCAGCACTCTCAGTTGGCTCTCAATTCCCGAGCCTGCCTCTTTGCTTGAGCCCCTGGCCGCCCTTCTCAAGGACCCTGGCCCTGTGTCTTGATTTCAGGCCCCTTTTCCATCCCCCTATTCCCCTTGTGCTGTAGTATCCTGGCACTGTCTGGACCCTCTGCTACCCCTGCTTCTCCCTGACCTGGGCTTCTCCGATGGGTCCTGGCTCCCCATCAACTCCCCCTTTAGGTCCAAATGCCAGGTATTCCCTCACAGTACCCTCTTTTGGCCCTCCTTTGGTCCAGGTCCCTCTCTCAGGATCTACTCACCTGGGACAAATGAGTGGATTTAGCTGGACTCTGCGCCCTGGATGCTCCCTATGGGAAACACAGCCCTGCCCCTCACCTGGGTCCCCTTCACCGCCAGAAACTTGATGCCTGGAGTGGAGGTGGGACTTGTTCAAACCTAGCCCTGAGCGATGCCCTCCATTCACTCATCTGCCCTCTAGCCTTGCATGCTGCCCCTAACCCTACCGAGCCCTTCCTAATTCTGACCCTTGACGCTCCATTCCCCAGGATGGCCACTTGCCTGAGGCACTGACTGTTCCTCCTGTTGCCTGGCATAGAGTGGCATGGCTTTCTGGGAGTCTGACCTGAGGTCCCCTTGCTTGAGCCCCCTAGCACTATCACATTGGTGCGCTTTTCACGTACTTATGTCTCCTGGTCCTCGCATAGCCCCTTATTCCCCAACCCCTGGCACCTTCTTCTGGTGCTTGCCAGTCTCCTACTCCTTGGGACCCTCATCGTGGGTGGGTCAGATGGGTCCCTTGCCTTAGCTGCTGACTTGAGTCCTGGCTCTCGCCTCTCTCTGCAACCACCCTGATTCCCCACCTTGCCCTTCCATCGCCCTATTCCTGGCCCACTTTTCTTGTTAGGCCTCCTTTGCTGGGTCCCTAGCCCTAAATTCTCACCTGGGCCAGGTTGCCTTGTGAGAAATAGAGCCCTGCCCTTCGCCTGGGGCTCTTGCTCTCCCTGGGCCATTGGTCCTGCACCCAAAACCCTGACACCTGGCAGTGACACTGGACCTGGAGGCTAGCTCCCCCCCTGCCAGATTCCCTGTGTTCCTTCTCGAGGTTTGTCCACTTTCCTGAGCCCTCTGGCCGTCCCTTGGCCCTTGGCTCTCCATTCCCTTGCCTGGCTCCTCGCTTGAGCCTCTGGTGGCCCTTCTTGCCCCTTGAGAACCTGGGCTTTGACTGTGGGCCCCTTGCTGGGGCCACTTCCCTGCTCCCCTTGGCTTCCCTGGAGTGCAGAACACTAGGGCCAGGCTGCCTTCTGGGCCCTGCCCTTCCCTGCTCTCCCCAGGCATGAGCCCTCCACTAGGTCCCTAACCTGGGCTCCTTGCTAGTTTCCTGGCTCCCACCCCACCCACAGTCCGACTCTGGCCCTTCAGACTGTGCCCTGCTCGGGCCCTCCTGTGTGTCTCAGTCACTGCTGGCCTATTTTCCCAAATGCCTTTCCACAATAATTACCCTGGCCAGTAACGTGAACCTGGCCTCTTAGCCCTGGGGGTGCCCTTTGGGAAATCATAGCCCTGACCCTTATCTGGGCCCTTTGGCCCCCTTCAGCCAGGTCCCTGCTCCCGAAGGCTGATACCCAGCAGTGGACCAGTTCTTTGAACCTTCCTCCCTCTGGGCCACCAGCTCCCTTTCTCCCCTCTCTACCCTCCCCTTGTCCATTTTTCATGCACCTTGGCCCAGGCCCTCACACTTGGCTCTCTATTCCTGGGCTTGGCTCCTTGCATACCTCTGGCAACCATTCCTGAGGACCCTGCCCTGTGCCTTGATATCAGGCCCCTTCTTCCAAACCCCTCTATTTCCCTTGTGCTGTGCTATCCTGGCAATGCCTGAACCTTCTGCTTCCCCTGCCTCTCCTTAGCCTGGGTTCCTTCA
This sequence comes from Ictidomys tridecemlineatus, assembly GCF_052094955.1. NCBI lineage: Eukaryota > Metazoa > Chordata > Mammalia > Rodentia > Sciuridae > Ictidomys > Ictidomys tridecemlineatus. The sequence continues at coordinate 177,337,646 of NC_135479.1, forward strand.
ATGGGTCCTGGCTCCCCACCGACCCCCCCCATACCTCTCAAGCCAGGTGACCCATCACAGTGCCCTCTTTTAGCACTCCTTTGGTCTAGATTTGGCTCAAGGATCTACTTGCATGGGACACAGCAATGTAATTGGCTGGGCTCTGCACCACAATGCTCCCTATGGGAAACACTGCCCTGCCCCTGGCCTGGGTCTTCTAGGCTGCTGGAATCTTGATGCCTGGCAGTGGAGGTGAAACCTGCACAGACCTATCCCTGAGTCATCCCTTTCATTCCTTCCTCTACCATCTGGCCTTGCATGTGCCCCTCCTTCAACCAGGCCTTTCTAACCCTGACCCTTCCAGCTCTAGTTTCCAAGCATGGCCTCTTGCCTGAGTCCATGACTGCATTCTCCCTGTTGCATGGCAGAGCATGGGGTCGCTTTTCCTCAGGTGTGACCTGGTTGCCCCTTTCTGGGCCCCCTAGCACGATCCCCTCAGTGAACTTTGTGCCTCCTTCTTGCTTCTGGTCCTCATGTAGGCCCCTACTTCCTTCATCTCATACTTTCACCTGGCACTTGACAGTCTCCTACCCCTTAGGTCCTTCATCCTAGGTGGGTAGTCCCTCATCTGCACCCACCCTGACCCCTTGCTGTGCCCTCCCTTTGCCCTACTTCTGACCCTCCTTTCTTGCCCGGCCTCCTTTCTGGGTCCCTGGTGCTGTATTCTCACCTGGGCCAGGTTGTTTTGGGAGAAACAGAGCCCTGCCCTATGCCTGGGCCCCTTGCTCTCCCTGGACCCTTGCTCTTCACTGGGAACCCTGACTCTTGGCAGTGGCCTTGTACTGGGACACTAGCTTTCCACAGCCAGATCCCCTACCTTCCCTCTCTAGCCTTGTCCACTTTAGTGTGCCTCCTGGTCCAGCCTGGCCCTTGGCACTCCATTCCCTGCCCTAGCTCCACGCTTGAGCCTCTGGTGGCCCTTCTTGCTCCTTGAGAACCTGCGCTTTGACTGCTGTCCCCTTGCTAGGGCCACTTCCATGTGCCCCTTAGCTTTCCTGGAGTGCAGAATACTAGTTCAGGCTACTTCCAGGCCCCGCCCTTTCCTGCTCTCCTCAGGCATGGGCCCTCCTCTAGGTCCCTAACCTGGGCTCCTTGCTAGTATCCTGGCTGCCACCCCACCCATAGGGGCCTCTGGCCCTTCAGATTGTGCCCTGCTTGGGCCCTCCTGTGTGTACATGTCTCTGCTGGGCCCCTTTTCCGGAACCCCTTGTCAGGATGCTTACCTGGGCCAGGGCACTGAATCTGGGCTCTTGGTCCTGCAGGCTCCCTTTGAGAAAATCTAGCCCTGCCCTATTCCTGGGCCATTTGGCCTCCCTCAGCCCAAGCCCTGCTCCTGAACCCTGACACCCAACAGTGGACCTGTGCTTTGAGTCTTCCTCCCTCTGCGACCAGCTGTTCCCCTTTCGCTGCTCTCTCCCCTCTCTCCCCTCCGCAGCCCTGGCCCTTTTCATGCACCTTGGCCCAGGCCCTCACATTTGGCTCTCCATTCCTGGGCATGGCTCCTTGCTTGAGCCTCCAGCCACCCTTCTCCAGGACTCTGTCCCTATACCTTGATTTCAGGCCCATATTCCCGGCCCCTCCTCTGCCTCCCCTCGGTTCCCCTTGTACTGTGGTATCCTGGCAGTGCCTGGACCCTCCACTACACCTGCCTTTTTTACCCTAGGCTCCTCCAGTGGGTTCTGGCTTCCCACCAACTTGCCCCCTCCACTTCATGCCATGTAGCCCCTCAAAGTGCCCTCTTTTGGCCCTTCTTTGGTACAGGCTCCTTTCTGAGAACCTGCTCGCTTGAGGCAGAGGAGTGAAATTGGCTGGCCTTTGGCACTCAATGCTTCCTATGGGAAACACAGCCCTGCCCCTGGCCTGGGTCCCTAGGCCACTGGAACTTGATGGCTGGCAGTGAAAGTGGGTCCTGTGCAGACCTAGCCCTGTGCGATCCCCTCCCTTCCATCCTGTGCCCTTTGGCCTTACATTCTGTCCCACTTTCAACCCAGCCTTTTTAAACCTTGACCATACCAGCTCTAGACCCCAGGCTTCTCCGCTCACCTGAGTTTCCCCTGTACCGTGGCACAGATTGGCGTTCTTTGTATTGGGATTGAACATGGGGCACCTTGCTAGGGTCCCCTAGGGCAATCCCCCTTTTTAACTTTGCACCTCCTTCTTTCTCCTGGTCCTAATACAGCCCCTTGCTCCCCTTCCTCCTGCACTTTCCCCTGTCACTTGCTAGTCTCCTGCTCCTTAGATCCCTTATCCTAGGTAGGTCAGATGGGTCCCTTGGCTGGGTTATTGGCTTGGGTCCTGGCTCTCGCCTCTCTCTGCACCCACCCTGACACCCTGCCATGACCTCCCATTGCCTTATTCCTGATCCTCTTTTCTTGCCAGGCCTCCTTTACCAGGTCCCTGACCCTAGATGCTCACCTGGGCCAAGTTGTCTTGTGAGAAAGACAGCCTTGCCCTTCCACTGGGCCCCTTGCTCTCCCTGGTCCCTTGGTCCTGCAGCAGGAACCCTGACACTTGGCAGTGGCCCTTGGCATGGAGGCTAGCTTCCCAGTGTTGAGTCCCCTGCCTTCCCTCTCCAGCCTTGTCCACTTTGCTGAGCCCTCTGGCACAGCCCTGGCCCTTGGCTCTCCAGTTCCTGGCATGGCTCCACGTTTGAGCCTCTGGTGGTCTTTCTTGCTCCTTGAGTCCCTGCGATTTGACTTTGGACCCCTTGCTGGGGCCGCATCTCTGATCCCCTTGGCATCCCTGGAGTGCAGAACACTAGTGCCAGACCTCCATCCCAGCCCCGCCCTTTCCTGCTCTCCCCAGTCATGGGTCCTCCTCTATGTCCCTAATCTGAGTTCCTTACTGGGTTCCTGGCCCCCACCCCACCCACAGAGGCATCTGGCCCTTCAGGCTGTGCCCTGCTTGGGCCCTCCTGTGTGTCCCTGTCTCTGCAGGGTCCCTTTTCCCAAACCCTTGCCAAAATGCTTACCTGGGACAGGGTACTGGACCTGGCCTCTTGGTCCTGTAGGCTCCCTTTGAGAAAAAGGAGACCTGACCATTGCCTGGGCCCTTTGGCCTCCCTCAGCTCAGACCCTGCTCCCGAACCCTGACACCCAGCACTGGACCTGGTCTTTGAGGCTTCCTCCTTCTGCGCCACCCACTCCCCTTTATCCACTCTCTCCCCTCCCCAGCCCTGTCCCTTTTCATGCACCTTGGCCCAGGCCCTCACACTTGGCTCTCCTTTCCTGGGCATGGCTCCTTGATTGAGCCTCCAGCTGCCCTTCTCAAGGACCCTGGCCCTATCCTTTGATTTCAGGCTCATTTTTCCTCCCCTCCTCTGACTACCATCTGTTCCCTTTGTGCTGTGGTATCGCTACACTGCCTGGGACCCCCACTACCCCTACATCTCCTTAGCCTGGGCTACTACAATGGGTTCTGTCTCCCCACCAACCACCCCCCACCTCTGCATGCCAGGTAGCCCCTCACAGTGCTCTCTTTTGGCCCTCCTTTGGTCCAGGTTCCTCTCAGAGGACTTGTTCCCCTGGTGCAAAGGAGTGGAATTGGCTGGCCTTTGCGCCCTCCATTCTCCCTATGGGAAACGCAGCCCTGTCCCTGGCCTGGGTCCCCTAGGCCACTGGAAACTTGATGCCTGGCAGTAGAGGTGGGACTTGTGCCGACCTAGCCCTGAGTGATCCCTTTCATTCCCTCCTCTGCCATCTGGCCTTGTATGCTGCCCCTCCTTCAACCCAGCCCTTTCTAACCCTGACCATTTCAGCTCTAGTCCCCAGGCCTGGCCTTTTTCCTGAGACCATGACCACAATCCTAATGTCATATGGCAGAGCATGGGGTCACTTTGGGTTCTGACCTGGTTACCCTTAGCTGGGGCTTTATACCACTATCCCCTCGGTGACCTTTGCGCCTCCTTATTTCTCCCAGTCCTCATCCAGCTCCTTCCTCCCCTTCCTCTCGCGCTTTCACCTGGCATTTGGCAGTCTCCTATTCCTTGGTTCCCTCATCCTAGGTGGGTCAGATGGGTCCCTTGCCTGGGTTACTGGCTTGGGTTCTGGCTCTCGCCCCTCTCTGCACCCACCCTGACCCCTTGCCGTGCCCTCCTGATGCCCTACTCCTGAACCCCTTTATCTTGCCAGTACTCATTTTCCAGGTCCCTGGCCCTGTATTTTCACCAGTACCAGGTTGCCCTGTGATAAATAGAACCCTGCCCTTCACCTTGGCTCCTTGCTTGCCCTGGGCCCTTTGTCCTGCACTGGGAATCCTGTCACTGGTCATGGAAGCTAGCTCCCCACTGCCAGATCCCCTGCCTTCCCTCCCCAGCCTTGTCCACTTTCCTGAGCCCCCTGGCCCAGCCCTGGCCCGTGGCTCTCCATTCCCTGGTCTAGTACCTCACTTGAGCCTCTGGTGGCTCTTTTGCTCCTTGAGAACCTGGGCTTTGACAGCGGGCCTCTTGCTGGGGCCGCATCCCTGCTCCCCTTGGCTTCCCTGGAGTGCAGAACACTAGTGCCTGGCCACTTCCAGGCCCTGCCCTTCCCTGCTCTCCTCAGGCATGGGTACTCCTCTAGGTCCCAAACCTGGGCTCCATGCTGGGTTCCTGGCCTGCACCCTTCCCACAGTGGCCTCTGGCCCTTCAGGCTGTGCCCTGCTTGGGCCCTCCTGTGTGTCCCTGACTCTGCTGGGCTCCTTTTCTGGAACCCCTTGCCAGGATGCTTACCTGGGCCAGGGGACTGGACCTGGGCACTTGGTCATGTGGGCTCCCTTTGAGAAAACAGAGCCCTGCCCCTTGCCTGGGCCGTTTCGCCTTCCCCAGCCCGGGCCCTGCTCCTGAACCCTGACACCCAGTAGTGGACCTAGGCTTTGAGTCTTCCTCCCTCTGCACCACCCGCTCCCCTTTCTACCCTCCCTCCCCTCCCCAACCCTGTCCCTTTTCATGCATCTTGACCCAGACCCTCACATTGGCTCTACATTCAATTGGCTCTACATTCCTTGGCATGGCTCCTTACTTGAGCCTCCGGCCGCCCTTCTCTAGGACCCTGTTCCTATCCCTTGATTTCAGGCTCATTTTTTCTGCACTTCCTCTGCCTCCACTCTCTTCCCCTTGTGCTGTGGTATCCTGGCACTACCTGGACCCTCTGCTACCCCTGCCTCTCCTTAGCCTGGGCTCCACCAATAGGTTCTGGCTTCCCACTGACCTTCCGACCCACTGCCTGCCAGGTAACCCCTCACATGCCCTCTTTTGGCCCTCCTTTGGTCCAGATTCCTCTCTGAAGATCTACTCACCTCGGGCAGAGGAGTGGAGTGGGCTGGCCTTTGCACCCTCAATACGCCTATGGGTAACACAGCTCTGCCCCTGCCCTGGGTTCCCTAGGCCTCAGGATCCTTGATTCCTGGAGTGGAGGTGGGACTTCTCCTGACCTAGCCCTAAGGGATCCCCTCCCTTCTCTCCTCTGCCCTCTGACCTTGCATGCTGACACTCCTTCAACCCAGCCCTTTCTAACCTTGGTCCTTCCAACTCTTTTCCCCAGGCCTTGCCACTCTCCTGAGGCCATGACCCAGGTTTTCCTGTTGTGTGACACATCTTGGGGTGCTTTGTGTCCTGTTTGACTGGGGGCCCTTGCTGGGCTTACCTAGGGCGATCCCTCAGGTGACCTTTTACCTCCAGGTCATCATGCAGCCCCTTCCTCCCCTTCCTCTCGTGCTTTCTCCTGGCACTCGCCATTCTCTTGCTCCTTGGGTCCCTCATACTACGTGGGTAAGATGGGGCCCTTGCCTAAGCTCCTGGCTTGGGTCCTGGTTCTTTCCTGTTTGTGCACCCAACCCAACCCCCTGCCGTGCCCTCCCATCGCCCTACTCCTGATTCACTTTTCTTGCCAGGCTTCCTTTGCCAGGTCCCTGGCCCTGGATTCTCACCTGGGCCAGGATGCTTTGTGAGAAACAGAGCCCTGTCCTATTCCTGGGCCCCTTGGTCTCCCTAGGCCCTTGGTCTTTCACCAGGAACCCTGACACCTGGCAGCGGCCCTAGGCCTGGAGGCTACCTCCGCCCTGCCAGATCCCTTGCCTTTCCTCTCCAGCCTTGTCCACTTTCCTGAGCCCCCTGGCCCAGCGCTGGCCCTTGGCTTTCCATTCCCTGGCCTAGCTCCTTGCTTGAGCCTCTAGGGTGGCCCTTCTTGCTCCTTGAGTCCCTGTGCTTTGACTGCAGGCCCCTTGCTGGGACTGCTTCCCTTTCCCCTTGGCTTCCCTAGAGTGCAGAACACTAGTTCCAGGCTGCCTTCTGGGCCCCACCTTTCCTGCTTTCCCCAGGCATGGGCCCTTCTTTAGGTCCTTAACCTGGGCTCCTTGCTGGGTTCCTGGCACCCACCCCACCACACTAGGCCTCTGGCCCATTAGATATGCTCTACTTGGGCTCTCCTGTGTGTCCCTGTCTCTGGCTGGCCCCTTTTCCCAAATCCCTTCCCAGTTTGCTTAGGCTGTTCTCCCGAAACCTAATAATCAGCAGTGGACCTGGCCTTTGAGTCTTTCTACCTCTGCGCCACCCGCTCCCCTTTCTCCCCTCCCTCCCCTCCCCAACCCTGTCCCTTTTAATGCACCTTGGCCCAGGCCTTCACACTTGGCTCTCCATTCCTGGGCAAGGCTCCTTGCTTGAGCCTCCAGCTGCCCTTCTGGTGGACCCTGTTCCTGTCCTTTGATTTCAGGCCCATTTTTCCTGCCCCTTCTCTGCCTCCCCTGTGTTACCCTTGTGCTGTGGGATCCTGGCGCTGCCTGAACTCTTTGTTACCCCTGCCTTTCCTTAGCCTGAGTTCCTCCAGTGAGTTCTGGCTCCCCACTGACTCGCCTCCCTCCTTCCTCTGCTTGCCAGGAATCCCCTCACAGTGTTCTCATTTGGCCCTCCTTTGGTCCAGGTTCCTCTCTGAGGATCTACTCGTCTGGGAAATAGGAGTGGTATTGGCTCCCTAGCCTGGTCCTCCTAGCATTGGAGGTGGGACTTGGGTTGACCTAGCCCTGAGCGATCCCCTCCCTTCCCTCCTCTGCCATCTGGCCTTGCATGCTGCCTGTAATTCAACCTAACCTGGACCCTTCCAGCTCAGGTTCCCAGGCCTGGCAACTCGCCTGAGGCCATATCTGCATTCCTCCCTTAGGGTGGCATAGTGTGGGGTTGCTTTACATTAGGCCTAACCAGGGAACCCCTTGCTGGGGGCCCCTAGCAAAATCCCCTTGGTGACCTTTGTGCCTCCTTCTTTCTCCTGGTCCTCATGCAGCCCCCTCCTCCCCTTCCTCTCCTACTTTACACTGGCATTCCCCCATCTCCTGCTCCTTGGGTCTCTCAGCTTAGATGTGTCAGATGGATCCCTTGCCTGGGCTCCTGGCTTGGGTTCTGTCTGTCACCCATCTCTGCACCCACCCGATCCCTTGCTGTGCTCTCTCCTTGTCCTACTCCAGACCCCCTTTTCTTGCCAGGCCTCCTTTACTGGGTCCCTGGCCCTGGATTCTCACCTGGGCCAGGTTGCCTTGTGAGAAACAGAGCCCTGCCCTTCACCTGGGGCCCTTGCTCTCCCTGGGCCCTTAGTCCTGCACTGGGAAACCTGACACCTGGCAGTGGCCCTGGGCCTGGAGGCTAGCTGCCCACTGCCAGACACCCTGCCTTCCCTCCCCAGCCTTGTCCAATTTCCTGAGCCCCCTACCCCAGCCCTGGAATTTGGCTCTCCATTCCTTGGCCTGGCTCCTGGCTTAAGCCTCTTGTGGCCCTTCTTGCTCCTTGAGTCCCTGGGCTTTGACTGTGGGCCCCTTGCTCAGCCACTTCCCTGCTCCTCTTAGTTTCCTTGTAGTGCAGAATTCTAGTGCCAGGCCACCTTCCGGGCCCCACCCTTCCCTGCTCTCCTCAGGCTTGGGCTTTCCTCTAGGTCCCTAACTGGGGCTCCTTGCTGGGTTTCTGGCCCCCACTCCACCCACATCTGGTCTCTGACCCTTCAGTCTGTGACCTGCTTGGGCCCTCCTATGTTTCCCTGTATCTGCTGATCCATTTTTACTGAACACCTTCCCAGGATGCTTACCCAGGCAGGGAACTAGACCTGGGCTCTTGGCCTTGCAGCTCCCTTTGAGACAATGTAGCCCTGCCCCTTCCCTGGGTCTTTTGGCTTCCCTCAATCCGGGCCCTGCTCCAAAACCTTGACATCTGGCAGTGGACCTGGGCTTTTAACCTTCTTCCCACTGAGCCACTGGCTCCCCTTTCTCACCTCCCTCATCTCCCTCCCCTCCCCAACCCTGTTTGTTTTCATGAGCCTAGGCACTTGGCTTTCCCTTCTTGGGCCTGGCTCCTTGCTGGAGCCCCCGGGGTTCCCTTCTCGAGGACCTTGTCCCTGTACATTGATTTTTGGGCCCCTTGATCCTCCCCCTCCTGTACCTTCCCTGTGATCCAGTTGCACATAGTTTTCTGGCACTGCCTGGACCTTCCCCTCCCCCTGCTTCTCCCTAGCCTGGGCTCCTTCAATGGGTGATGGTTCCCCACTGAGACTCCCCCAATCTTGTACCAAAGTTATCTCTCAAAGTGTCCTCCTTGGGCACTCCTTTGGTCTGGTCTCTCTCTGAGGATCTATTCACCTCTGGCAGAGGAGTGGAATTGGCTGGATTCTGGGCCCTGAAGTGTCCCTATGGGAAACACAGCCCTGCCCCTCGACTGGTTCCCCTTCACTGCTCAACCTTGACACCTGGCAGTGGACATGACCCTAGAGATGACCCCCTAAGCCAACCCAGCCCTCCCTCACCCTGACCTTTTGCCTTACAATCCCCAGGCCAGGTTGCATGCCGCATTCCTCGTGTGGCATTGCTTTGTGCGGTGTCTCATCATGTAGGGTCTGAACTGGGAGCCTTTGCTTTGGCCTGCTAGCATGCTCTGCTCTGTGCCCTTTGCTTGGACCTCTTTCTCCTCATCCTAGCTCACTCTGTCCTTTTCTCTCCTTCCCCTAGTGTATTTTCCTGGTGTGCATGCCTCCTGCTCATTGGATCACTAATATCTTTTGGAGTGGTCAGGCCCTTGACTGAGCTCCTTGATTGGGTCCTGGCTCTTGCTCCTCTCTGCACCCATCATGCCCTCCCATCACACTCCTCTTGGTCCATGTCCCTTGCCAGGCACTCTTGGCCTGGTCCCTGGCCCTTGATTCTCATCTGGGCCAGAGCACCCTATGAGAATCAATGTCCTGCCCCTCGCCTGGGCCCTTGCTCTCTCTGAGCCCTTGGTTCTGAACTCAGAACTGACACCTGGCAGTGACGCTGGGCCTAGAGTCTGCCTCCTCCTGGCTGGATGCCCTGTCTTCCCTCCCTAGCCTGTCCACTGTCCTGAGCTCCCTGCCCAGTGGTAGCCCTTGGCCTCCCTTCCCTGGCCTGGCACCTCACTGGAGCCTCTGGGAGCCATTCTTGTTCCTTGCTTCCATGGGCTTTGACTGTGGGGCCCTTGTTGGGGCCGCTTCCCTGCTCCCCTTGGCTTCCCTGTAGTGCAGAACACTAGTGCCATCCTCCTGCCCTTTTTTCAGGCCCCTTTCTTCCCTGCTCTCCTTTGGCCTGGGCCCTCCTCTAGGTTTCTAGCCTGGGCTCTTTCCTGGGGTTTTGGCCCGCATCCCACCAACACCCATCCTCCGGCCCTTCTTGCTGTGCCCTCCTTCAGCCCTCCTGTCATCCCTGTCCCTGCCAGGCCCCTTTTCCAGATCCCTTTCCCAGGATGCTCACCAGAGCCAGGGGCCTGGAACTGGGCATTTGCCCCTGCAGGCTCCCCTTTGTAAAAGGTAGCCCTGCCCCTTTAATGGGCCCTTTAGCCTTCCTCAGCTGGGGTCCTGCTCCTTAATTCTGACACCCAGCAGTGAACCTGGGCCTTGAGCTCTCCTCTCTCTGTGCCACTTGCTCCTCTTTCTTTCCTCATACCCATCAACAACCCTGTGTCTTTTCATGGGACCCAGGAGAAGTTCCTGTCACTTGGCTCTCCATTCTTGGGACTGGCTCCTTGCTGGAGTCCCTAGCCATCCTTCTTAAGGACCCTAACCCTGTCCCTTGATTTCAGGCCCCATGCTTGGGCCAATAGCCTAGGTTCCTCGAATGGGTCCTGGCTACACACTAACCGCCCCCTGTCCTAAGGTATCCCCTCACAGTGCCCTCCTTTGGCCCTTGTGTTGTCCCAGACTCTCTCTGAGGATCTAGCCCCTAGATCTGGGGCAGAGGAATGTCATTGACTGGCCTAGGTTTCCTGTAGACTCCCTATGGGAAAGAAAGCCATGCCCCACACTTGGGCCCCTTGTTATCCCTGGGCCTTTGGTCCAGCACCCAGAACCTTGACACCTGGCAGTGGCGCTGGGCCTCGAGCCTGCCTCCCCCTGCTGGATCTCCTGCCTTTCCACCCCAGCCCAGTCTACTTTTCTGAACCCCTGCCTCAGCACTTGTCTTAGGCTCTGCATTCACTAGCCTCGCTCTGTACTTGAGCCTCTGGGGCTTCTTCTTGCTCTGTGCTACCTTGAGCTTGGACTGTAAGCCCCTAGCCTTAGTTACTTTTCCACTCCCCTTGGCTTCCCTGCACCTCTGAACCCTAGTGCCTCCCATGTACTGGCCCACCCTTCCTAGTTCTCCCCTCTTCTGGGCCCTCCTCTAGGTTTCTAGCCTGGGCTCCTTTCTGGACTCCACCAACACCCTTCCTGGGCCCTTCATGCTGTGCCCTCTTTTGGCCCTCCTGTCATCCCTGTCCCTGCTGGGCCCATTTTCCAGATCCCTTTGTCAGAATGCTCACCAGGGCCAAGGGGCTGGACCTGGACATTTGGCCCTGAGGGCTTCCTTTGGAAAAAGGTAGCCCTGGCTCTTGCCTGGGCCCTTTGGCCTTCCTCAGCCCAGGGCCTGCACTCCAAACCTGACACCCAGCAGTGAACCTGGGCCATGAGCTCTTCTCTCCCTGCACCAACTGCTCCCCTTTCTCCACTCCCTCTTCTCTCCATCCCTGTTTATTTTTATGGGACCCAGGGGACCTGGCACTTAGCTCTCCATTCTTGAGCCTTGCTCCTTGATGGAGCCCCAGGCATTCTTTCTCAAGGCCCCTGTCCCTGTCCCTTGATTTTAGGCCCCTTTCTCGGGCCCCCTCCTCTTTCTACCCTGTGTTTCCCTTCTACTGTGATATCCTGGCACTGCCCAGACCCTCATTTCCCTTTGCTCGTTTCTAGCCTGGGCTCCTAGATTGGGTCCTGGCTCCCAACTGACCCTTCCCAATCCAGGACCAAAAGTATCCCCTCACAGTGCCCTACTTTTGTCCCCCTCTCTCTCTAGGACCTACTCACATGGGAAAGAGAATGGAATTGGCTGGCTCTGTGCCCTGAAGGTCCCTATAGGAAACACATCTATTCCCTTCGCCTGGACCCCTTTCACCACCCAACCTTGACACCTGGCAGTAAACATGGGTTTAGCGTCACCTTGCCCTGAGTGATCCCCTTTCTTTCCTCCCCTGCCTTCTAGCCTTGCATGCTGCCCTTATCCCAACTTAGCCCTCCTGAAACCTGACTCTTCGCCCTCCAGTCCTGGGGCGTGGCTGCCCGCTGGATCCCCTGGCCCAGTTCTTCGTGATGCATAGCTTCCTGTGGAGTCTCTTTGAGTTGGGTCTTACTTGGGGGCCCCTTGCTTTGGGTCCTCCACTCGATGTCCTTTATGGTACCCAGTGTCTCATCATCCTAGCTCTGCCACTTCCTCGCCTTCCTTTAGCACTTTCCCTGTGGGAGCGGCCACTGGTGGGCCTCCTGTACCTTGGGTCACTTGCCTGGGCTCCTTGCTTGGGTTCTGGCTCCCAGCCCTCTTCACACTCACCACGACCCCATGCTATGCGGTCTCCTTGTACTCCTCCTGGTCCCCGTCCATTCCCAGGCCCCCTTTTCCAAGTCCCTGGCCAAGAATTCTCATCTGAATCAGAGTGGCTTATCAGAAATAAAGCCCTGCCCCTTGTTTTTTCTGGGCCCTTGGTCTTTCACCCTGAACTCTGACACCTGACAGTGGCACTGGGTCTCAAGTTTGCCTCCTTCTTGCTGGATCCCCTGCCTTCCCTCCCCAGCCCTGTCCACTGTCCTGAGCTCTCTTCCCTAGACATGCTCTCTCTCTCCATTCCATGGCCAGAGCCTCTAGTGGCCCTTATTGCCCAGCACTTTCCTGTGTGTTGACTGAGGTCCCCTTCCTTTGGCCATTTTTCTGCTCCCCTTGGTGTCCCTGCACCGCAGTTCACTATTGCCACCAGTTTCCCCAGCCCTGCCCTTTCCTGCTGTTCCTTGGCATGGTCCCTCCCCTAGGTCCCTAGCCTGGGCTCCTTGCTAGGGTCCTGGCCCCCAACTACCCAGCACCAGTCCTCTGACCCTTCCCATATGGGAAAATGGTGCAGTCCTACACTGCTAGTGGAACTGTAAATTGGTGCAGCCAATATGTAAAGCAGTATGGAGATTTCTTGGAAAATTGGGAATGGCACCACCATTTTCCCCTGCTATCCCTCTCCTCTGTCTATACCCAAAGGACTTAAAAACAGCATACTGCAGGGACACCACCACATCAGTGTTCATAGCAGCACAATTTACAAGATCTAAACTGTGGAACCAACCTAGATATCCTTCAGAAGACGAATGGGTAAAACAAATGTTGCATATATACACAATGGAGTTTTACTCAGCAATAAAAGACAATAAAATCATAGCATTTGCAGGTAAATGGATGGAATTAGAGAAGATAATGCTAAGTGAAGTTAGTCAATCCCAAAAAAAACAAATGCTGAATTTTTTCTTTGATATAAGAAGGCTGCTTCAGTGTGGGATAGGGAGCGGGAGCATGAGATGAATAGACAAACTCTGGAAAGGGAAGAGAGGTGGGAGGGGAAAGGAGGAGGCATGGGGTAATTAATGATGGTTGAATGTGAAAATTAGTATTATCCAAAGTACATTTATGAAGACAGGAATTGGTGTGAGTATACTATGTATACAACCAGAGATATGAAAAATTGTGCTGTATATATATATATATATATATATATATATATATATGAATTATAATGCACTCTGCTGTTATATATAAATAAAAAACAACAACAACAACAAAAAGAAAAATTAGAGCAAAAATGCTGTGAGGGTACAGGCCAAAGACAGAAAGGTGAGTTTTTCCCGAAAAGAAGAGAGAATATAATTGAGGGATTCATTAAAAGGACTTAACTTTTAGTTGTAATGGTCTAATTTGATTAAATAGTGATAGAGCATTAGTGAGCACTGTGTGAGGAATGTATTGAAGATTCATGTGTCATTTAAAGTTAATTTAGAAATAGCTACATGTCCACATCAAGAGCTTGGAAGGATGGACACCTGCTGGCATTCTGAGGGCAGCATAGCTCAATACTAAATGGCTGTGCATCAGAATTTCCAGAGCTTCAAGGGCCAGTCCTGCCTCCAGCAGGAACTCTAATGTGACTGGTGTTGTGTCCCTGAACTTGGTGCCTTTTTAAGGCTTCCCAGGTGATTCGAGCAAACATCTAGGGCTGAGATCCATGCTGGGACTGAACAAAACAGATGTGATGGTCAAAATGAAGGTTGCAGAATGTTTTGGTACCCTGGGCTGGTCGCTGGAACAGAATGAGTGGCTAACAGCCCATCCCTGCAGCAGCCTCTTGGTTTGAGAAGCATCTGGTCAGGAAAGATGTGGCAAGGTTGTGGCAGCTGATGAACAACACAGGGACCTCTGACCTGTTGCCACAACTTTGTTGTAGATCTTAACTTATTTCCAGATGAGATGCTTCAGAGCTGTACACAGTTGGGGTAATTTTCCAGGTTGCATATGAATTATCTTGAAACAGACTTTGGAAGTCTTTTGTGTTTTGAATTTTGTATTTTAAAATGTTGGGGTTGGATGGTGGTCTTTACTGGGCAACCTCTGTACCTCTGGCAACCTCTGGCAACCCCTGGACCAGCAGGAGCTGGAACTCAGCTGAGGGCAGGTGGAGATGGATATTCTTCAGGGTCACAAGCTGGCGATATGGTACAATGAGCTAAGTTCAGACTCTAAGGAAAGCATTCCCGTTGGGCTCAGGGGTGAGAACTGGCTGACAAGCTTGCTGTTTGTTCTGGAACCAAAGAGTAAGAGAGAAGGGCCTCTCCCTGGGAAAAATCACGGAACCTTGGAGCTGGGGAAATCAGTGCTCATAGGTCTGGTGTACTCATTGCACAGACTGGTGGAGAAGAGGCCAGGGAGATGGGGAGGTCAGGTTAGGCTTCACGCCCAGCTTGATTCCCAATTGTAGGACCCTCGCTTCTATTTTGCTTTATCCCTATACTCACCAAAGAGATGTCTGTGTTGAGGGAAATTAGCCTCTGGGTTTCAGAGTGCCCAGAATTGAAATCATGGCTTCTTGAATCTCTCTTTGGCTTTTCTGGGGGAAATTCCTTATTTTCTGTTCATTAAAAGCTCTGTGAGAAGGCTTGCTCCAATTTGCCAGCTGCTAACACTTCACAAAACAAAATCATTCTGTTGAATGTGATTTCTTTACTGCCTTCCACCCCTGTGGGCTGGTGCCCTGCCCTACCTCACATATTGCATGTTGGTGGCCATCTCCTGCTTCTTGGGAAGGGAAGGTATGAGCCACTCTCACCTTACTTGAGTGTCCAGCTGAGATGAATGGGGTGTATTGCGATGAAACTTACCCAGAGTTGGTATCATACCCCATTCTGATACCAGACCCTGAAAGGGCCTAAGGATCGGCCTGTCCAACCATGTACATTTTGGGTTGGCCATTCCAGTGAATCTGAAGTTTTGTCTCCTCATACTACTCTTTTAAATGTGTATTTCCCAATGATCAATAATGAGTATCTTTTTGCTTATAAGCCATTCAAATATCTCTGAAGAAATGTCTGTTTAAATCCTTTGTTTCTTTTAAATTGGGCTATTTTGTTTTCCTATGATCAAGTTGTAAGAGAAACTGTGATAATAAGCATTTACTGTTTTAAGCTAATAAGGTTCAGGAAATTTATTACTGAAACTAATTATTTTTATTAATGAACTTACTATATTTATAGATGTGAATAACAAAAACATACACATATACAGGGTGAGGGGTAGTTGGCAGCTGGGACCTGGCTCAGAAATGTGCCCTATCTTCATTCTCCAGATAAGACTCTGCAGGAAACCCCATGAGACTCCTCTTCTGGGCTATCATGCAGTCCAGTGGTCCCTTACTTCAGCAGCAAATAGTGTGACCAGGAAAATGATTGTCTTCCTGAGAGGTCTATAAGGGAGGCTTGGAGGGATGGAGGGAGCTGTGTCCTCCATCACTCTCTGCGGGAACCAGAGGGGCTGAGCCTCCAGGGTTCAGTGGCCTCAGTGTCCCAGACAATGCAGGGACTATCAGGGACCACAGAGCTCCCTGCTGGGAGGCTTTGGTGGTGACCCTGACATGGCTCTGAGGCCTGGATCAGCCTGGAACCCCCACAGCCCATGTGGGCAGGATGGGAAGTGAGAGGCCTGCAGGCAGTGGGCACCTTGAGCTGAGGTGATCACCTGGAGCTGGGGCTGCTGTCCCACTCTCCTGCTGGGCCCTGCAGGGAAGAGGGAGGGGTGGGGCTGCAGGTCAGGACACAAGAGGCTCTCAGACACTTGACTGAACCATGTAAGGGGTCATCTAGGCCACCCTGCCCCACTCCAGGGTTTGCCTGAGCCTAGAGAAAGAAAGGATCCTCTAAGCTCCATCAAGACCCAGATCCCACCTCCCAGTGTCAGTGCTGCCTGTGACAGGGGAGAGAAAGAAGAAGACCCACGTTGGATAGAAATGGAGGCACTGGGTTCCCTCAGCTCTTAGTGCCTCTGGTGAGGATGGGGACAACTGGGGAACCCACAAGAACGTCAGTTTTTGTAGAACAGGATTTTTCTTCTCCTTAGAGGGAGATGCAAAACTTTACACCCTAACACAGTGTATGCTTATAAGTACATTTATGAAATTAAACCAACAGCTTCCTGGATGATATTTACCCCTAGTGTGATGGCCTCATCTGTCCTTCCCACCCCATCCCCATGTGTTCTCTACTCTAGAGGCAAAGAAGGTGAAGCTCTGTGGGCATGTGTGAGGGGTCACCAGAGTCCTTCCAGGGTGAGTTCCAAACTGCAGCTGCTCTGGGTGTCTTCTCCTATGGCCCTGGGCTCTGGGCAGCAGAGACAATGCCCTATTCACTCTCTATCCTGGTGGCTCCTGGAAGAAACTGGCACTCTTAGAATCTGCAAACCTTGGAGAAGATCCTGGGGGCAAAGCCTGGTTTATGGGGAGGAAGCTTTGGCTCACATGCATCCAGCCAGCTATGGTAAGTCCCCCCCCCGTGGGGACTTCTCATTGCACAAATTGGGGTCAGGGGCTGTGGGTCCTGGCCCTAGACTATGTTCCTTCCTTACTCTGACCCTTCCAGTCTCAGTTCCCAGGGCTGCCTTTGCTCTAGTTTAAATCACTTGTACATTTAATTCATTCCTGGTTCATGGCCCTGGGTTCTGCAGCCCTGAGTTTTTGGTATTAACTCTTAGATTCTAAAGAGCTGGCACAGAGACAACACAGAATCTCAGACTCAGAGTCTGGCCAGTCATGAGCATGTGTGGGTGAATAGAGGAGAGGCCCACTGCCCACTGGCCACTGGTGGAATAAGGGGCTTTGGTGCCAGCCAGACCTGAGTGTGTTTCTGCCTTTGCCACTCAGAAGCTGTGATTTGGGGTATGCTCCTTTGCCACTCTATACACTTTTCCTTATTTCTTTTTTTTTTTAGTTTTAGATAGAGACAATATCTTTATTTATTTATCTTTATGTGGTGCTGAGGATGGAACTCAGGGCCTCACACATGCTATGCAAGCGCTCTACCGCTGAGCCACAATCCCAGTCCATGTTTCCTTATTTCTAAAATGGGGATAATACTGCTTATTTTGTAGGGTAGTGTGAGGAATAGGAAAAAATGTATCTAATGTACAATTCATTTGAATTGATGTGAACTCAAAAATGGCACATGCTATGATTATTGTTAATTGTAATCACAATGATTCTAATTGGTGGATCTCAAAACAACTCTGGATAACTCTGTGACAGCTTTGGAGAGGATTTGGCTGCCATTGTTTGCATCATACCAAACAAAAAGAAAACTTTCATAAAAACTTCAGGGAGGAAGCAGATTATGTTTGTGAACAGGTTGAATAATAAAAGAAGAGGAAAAACACACACGAAACCAAGCAGAGGACACAAGCCCATGCCAAGCATTTTCTTTGGTTACAAGTGATAGCTGCATTCTTGGAAAATGAACAGAAAGACTCTGGTTCCAGCCAGAGCCCCTTGGTATGCTGGGAGGATATAATCCTGGCCTCTGAGCCACTCCCAGTTCATGCACCAGAATAAATACAGTATGTTGGGACAGAAGGATAAGAGGAATGGGAAAGGTGGGGTAAATCCATGTGAGTGAACAGAAGCCCTGTTCTTCCCTTCAGAGCAAACACAGAAAATAATTTAGGAAATAATTTGGTGGGGGGGCTCAGCATTTAAAAGCTAGCAGTCATTTTTGTTTAAATAATTGAATATGTGAAAATTTTCAGAATAAAAATGGAGTCTTTTTGTCAAACCCTAGCAATAAGAATACAACCATGCCAGGAAGTTATAAAGGAGAGGTCTCATACATGTGTGATTGTCACAAAAACTATGATTCAAAAAAGACTGTGCCAGAACTCAAACCTCACACAAAGGCCACCACAACCTTACATAGAAAATACTTGTGCAAGGATGCCTGCTCAGCAACTCTGTTTACCTTGGACTGACACCACCCTTTCATTGATCCTTGTATCCAAGTATTATTGTTTGAAAATATCTTATGTAATACTCTTTAAAAAACTAAAACAAAACAAAACAAACAAACAAACAAAAACCCTTCCTCTTGCCTCAATCTCCTTAAATACACCCATAGTTTCCCCTGGAATAGGTCTGCTTTTCTTCAGTAAACTTTATTAATCTTTAGAGAATTTCTGATGGTTATTTAGGTTCACAAGTGAAATACCTTCATGAGCGAACATAACATAGGATTTCAATTATCTGGATCAGAAAATACATATTTGGTGAATTACGGATTTTGAAAACAAAATTATGGCATGATTGCCAATTTTGCTTTAAATTCGGCATTTCTCTTTATGTTCGCTAGATGGCGGAATAGGACCACAGCAGGTCCCCCAGTTCAGTGTCAGCTCTTCTCACACAGGGTTTAAAATGAGAAAACTGGGTTCCATCCAAGATTTTTCTTTTCCTTCCAGAAAGAATGGTCAAGAATTTATGCACGGTTTTCCAAGGACCCTCTGTAGTACACAGAGGTTTTTCATTTCCCTGTCTAAAGTTCTGAACCTGAGGCGTTTCTTATCTTGGAGAAAGGAACAGTATGACAGAAAATTGACCCTAAGCCAGGGGCTGTTCTGTGAACTTCATTTATTTATTCTGCACAGGGAGACTCTAAAGTGTCACTTCTGTTTTGATTAAAAAGTGCCTTCATTTTGTTGCCTAGACATTCTCTAGCCATATATATTTCAAATGTGACTACCAGGCTCAAATGAAGGAACAGCCTGGGAGAGTAAATCTAGTGACACTAGAAAGAGACCTCTTTGGAGGTGCTCAACTTTTCATTCCTGGCAGTGAGGACTAATGTGATAGAGTTCTCTACTTCTTGAGCAAAGAGGCAGATAACATCTAGATAACTGACGTAACACACAGCCTGATTCAGAAAGAAAGACCCAGAGCTGTGGGAGCTAGTGATCACAATAGCCAGAGGCCAAGGCCTCCTTCCTTCCAATCTGGTGATCTGGCTTCCAAGTAACACAGCAACAGGAGGACCACTGAATCAGCATCTTCCAGGTTCCTCACCTGGATGTAAGCCTCACCAACTCCTAACAGCCATGCTTTGATGCAGGGCACACAAGGCAATTGCACTGAGTCACTGAGGTTATTTATTCAGGCCTTATCTCTGCACCAACATTCTGTTAAAGGAAGTAAAGACTAACACAGAAATATAAACCTTAGTGCTTTGCCTCTATAGAGTTTGTGATGAAAAAGAACTTCCATTGCTGATTTTAGACAAACTGGTTCTAGGAAAGAAAACTAGTTTGTTCAGCATGAGAATTCAGACTTGGAGCTGGTTTCTGATAAGTCAGAATTAAATGGGATCCAAATGTCTTCCTGTTATGCATTGAATTCAATAGAGAAAAGTTTTTCCACATGTGGAGGGAATTAAATTCATTCTGGTTGAGAGCTATAAGGACAGTCTCTGAAAGTGCCACCTCCTTATGGTGCCCCCCCATCCCTACCCTGTGATTTAGCCAAACCATGAATCAATTGAGCACACATAATGGGGAGAAAACTGATTTTTGTATCAGAAGAGAATCTCCCTTAGGATTTTCACTCATAAATTCATCCATTCCAGTTTAACTACTTCCTGTTCCATAACCAGGTTAAACTTGTACTTCATAATCCTCTACAGACTTTAAATCAAATCAGGGCATTTCTCTGTTCAAACCCAAAACCTTTTAATGATTCACTATTTTGGTAAAGCCAAGTTCTCAAAAAAAAAAAGGCTTAAAGAATCTTATATAGTCCAATTTCTCATTATTTATCTCTCTAGTGTCATCTGATTTCTTCGTTTTCCTTTTTCTTTTTCCAAGAATTATTTCTGCCCTTTGAAGCACCCCACCTCACTCCCTCTTTCTTTCTGTTTTTTCACATCATGACTCAACAAATATAACTTTCAGATCAAATGCTGGTTTTGTATGGTCCACAGCTGAAAATAGTATTTGCATCTTAAGTGGTTGAAAACATTCAGAAGATGAATAATATTTTGTGACACATGGAAAGTAAATGAAATTTAAATTCCAGTGATCACAAACAAAGTTTTATGGGAACAGCCATGGACACTGTTTCCTTCTTGTCTATGACTGATTTTGTGCTACCAGGACACAGTTGAATAATTGTGACGAGACCATGTGATGCATAAGCCTGAAGTGCCAGCCATGCCTTGAAAGGTGGTGCACACCTGTAATGCCAGCAGCTTGGGAGGCTGAGGCAGGAGGATTGCCAATTCAGAGCCAGCCTCAGCAACTTAATAAGCTATTGAGCAACTCAGTGAGACCCTGTCTCAAGACAAAAAAAAGGGGGGGGCTGGGGATGTGACTTAGTAGTTAAGTGCCACTGAGTTTAATGCTGGGTGCGCGCGCATATGCGCGCGCACACACACACACAAGAATGTATTTATAATCTGGCCCTTTACAGAAAATTTTTCTGATCCCTGAGTAAGGTCAGTATGATATCACTGTCTTTCACATCTCTCCAATTCTACCCACCCTTGAAAATTCAGGTCCAATCATCCTCTTCCAAATGTTACATCTTTAACAGATTCAGCCAAAATCAATAGCACAGCCTTGATTTATTTCCCAAAATAGAATTACTATTAAATCAATTCACTGAATGTTTATTGCCTTTCTGCAAAAAGCCCATGCATAATAATTGGTAATTAGGATAGAAAATAAACTGGTTGTAATCCTACCACAATTCACAATAATTAAACTGTGGAACCAACCTAGATGCCCTTCAGAAGATGAATGGACAAAAAAAAATGTGGCTTATACACAATTGAATATTACTCAGTAAAATCTTGGCATTTGAGGTAAATGAATGGAGTTGGAGAAGATAATACTAAGTGAAGTAAGCCAATTCCCCAAAAACAAATGCCAAATGTTTTCTCTGATATAAGGTGACTGACTCATAGTGGGGTGGGGCTGAGGGAGCATGGGAGGAATAGACAAACTCTAGATAAGGCAGAATAGTGGGATGGGAAGAGAGCAGGCAGGAGGTTAGCAATTATGGTGGTATGTGATAGACATCATTATCCAAAGTACATGTATGAAGACATGAATTGGTGTGAACATACTTTCTACACAACCAGAGTTATAAAACTGTGCTCTATATGTATAATATAATTGTAATGTATTCTACAGTAATTTATTTTTAAAAATCAGGGAAAAAATAGCAGAATAATGACTGCCAGGGGCCCAGAGGTGGTTGGGCTGTGGACTGGTAAGGTGCTGGTCTAGGAGACCAAATTACACTTAGATGGGTGGGTTGAGTTTAAAGGGTCTACTATCCAATATAATGACTACAGTTAACAACATAAAACATAATGACTATAGTTGGTAATGTTATATACACTTGAAAATGACTCAGAGAGTCAATTTTAAGTGTTCTCATCAGAAATAAGTAATGAAAGAGTGTATAGTTCAATAGCTTGACTCAGCCATTCTTCAGTGAATATGTTTCAAGATATGTAGTATGCCATAATCATGTACAAGTTATCATCATCATCATCATCATCATCATCATCATCAGGGATTGATCCCAGGGTTGCTTAACCATTGGGTCACATCCCCAACATATTTTATTTTTTATTTTGAGACAGAATTGTGTCATAAAGCCCACCCTGTTAATGAGGGAAACTGGGAGATTTAGTTGTGTAGATTGATACCTCCTTCCCCAAATTGGAACTCTGTTACCAGAAAGAGAAAGAAATAGAAATAGGCTGAGCAACCAGCACTGCCTGGTTTAATTAGCACTGGGCCTGAGAGTGGATAACCATCACCAAACTTCTCCCCATGCCATCTCCCCAGGAATCATATTATATGGTCTCCTTATTAGCCTGCTTTCTCTGGCTCTAACAAATTACCCAAGAATGGGTACTTTATTAAGATATGAGGTTTATTTAGCTGAAAGTCCAATATTTGGCAGTCCCTGTGACTCACCTTTGGTGAGAGTGCTCACAAAATGCTGAATGCCATCATGGTGGGAGGACAGGCAAAGGGTCGAGACTTCATAACCAGAAACTGGTGAGGATGAATCTTGTACTTTTTAGAACAAGCCTCTGTCACTGGAACCCATGGAATCCGTGATAATTTTACTACTCCCTTCCAAGGGCCTCATCCCCAGTGGCACAATTACTTCCCTCTAGGCCCCACCTCTTGCAGGTGCTACCAGCTCAACACTGCCACACCCAGGACCAAGCCTCCAGCCTATGAACCTTTGAGGGACAAACCACATCCCATCCTCACCACCTCCAACAAAGCCACCATTGTAAGAGAAGGATGTCTCAGTCTACAGGTGTGTATGTGAGGGCAGGGGAGGGTTGCTCTCAGAGGGCACTGGAAGCAGCCAGAGCTCCCATTCTGGAACCTTTCTGATGTCACACTTGTAGTCATGGTACTCTGGGTGCCAAGCCAGGAGAAGGAGTGGTTGGCTCTCATTTGTTTGAGAGCAGGCTCAGCAGGAGTATCTCAAATACTTTCTGGTCCCCACCTGCACCCCCAGGCAGATCCTGGCTTTTCTCGAACCTTTGGGCTTGTTTGACTATGGCAGCACTGGTCTCTCTAAGCCTAGAGTTCTTCACGTTTCCCTTAGTCTCCATGCCAGCTGTCGGTTTTCTCATCAAGAGACAGATGGGAAATAGACAGTGAGAGTGCAGAGGCAGGGAAGTGGAGGGAGGCCAGGAGGGGAAGGAGGATATTTAGTGTGAAGCACAGAGATGTGGGGAGCCTATCAGGGAACTATGAGAGGCTGGTAATCCTGGTGACATTTGGTGGAGGGAATGGGGTCTGTCTCTAGCCTGGATAATCAGATCTGCCCTTAAGGTGTGTGAGTCTGATCTCAGGTGAGCTGAGCCTCACGGAAGCTCCAGGTTGCCCCAGACTAGAACTGAGTCTGGCCCTGATTTCAAATGCCGAGCACTGGCCCAAGATGGAGAGTGGGGCTTTCCTGTGGCCACGGGGCTTCTCTGCTTCCTCAGTTTGTACAGCCTCATTTTTATGAATGCTTCATACCCAGGCATCTTACATAGAGGTAAGGCCTCAGACCCTTGGGAGAGGAAGGTGGCACCTCAAGGGCTGGTGCCTATGGGGGTTATTTCTAAAGGGCTGAGGCCCCCTGTGACCTCAGGATCCCTTCTTAACCTGGCATCATTACTTGGACCTGGCACTTCATTTCCCAAGCCACTGAACTGTGAAAAAACAGAATCCGGGAGAATTCCCAGTTGCTTTAGAATAGAGGCCTGGGCAGACTGTCATGAGAAGCCACAGGCTCTTCCAAAACCACGCACTTCACTCTTCCTCCTTCCCATTTCACACATGACTCCAAGCACTGATCACTATTCCAAAGGAGGAGCTCCATGTAGATCTCTTGTGGCTGGAAAGTCCTTCTCTCTGACTGCCCGATCATCTGAGTGGTCAGTTTGCTCAACAGGGACCAGGATTCCTCTGCCCACCTCCTCCCCATCTTCTTGTTGCCCAGTGATGCTATGGGTTGCCCTGAGTAGCAGAGTGATATAAGGGCCTTCTCCACTGCCCAAACCTCTTTCCCTGCCAGGTGCTTTCGAGCAGGACCCTTAGGCTTTCTACATGGCATGAGTGAATGGCAGGTTATAGAAAATACTGTGGTGTCCCACCTGTTATTTTCACCACCTGCCCCGAACCTTCCACTACAAAAGCTGTGACATCTGTGTGGAGGTGATTGCTACTCCTTCCTGTCCACTCACCAACCTATCTCCAGGCACCTGGCTAGAACCAGGAACCTTACATCATGAGTGGGCCAGGTGGGGGTATCAGACCATGTTCCCAATCTGCTTCAAGTAGCTCTCAGCCACTGTTGGTCACTTACGTGTCATCACCTGTGTGTCTGCATCTGTCCAGGGAGGCTGGCCTTGTTTGCACAGGTGTTGATATGCAAAGAGCATCACAACTGCACTGAGCCTTGTGGAGTCAGGAGGAGGAAAATCAGTGACTGTCCCCTCCCCTGGCTTGTTGATAGTAGATCCCCAGCCCTTTAGGCTGACTGCTGCCATGTCCTAGGGAATCTTAGCCAGTCTTGGTCTGGGTGTCCCAGTTGGAG
Organism: Ictidomys tridecemlineatus; assembly: GCF_052094955.1. Classification (NCBI taxonomy): domain Eukaryota; kingdom Metazoa; phylum Chordata; class Mammalia; order Rodentia; family Sciuridae; genus Ictidomys; species Ictidomys tridecemlineatus. The sequence continues at coordinate 177,361,623 of NC_135479.1, forward strand.
GGTTTCCTGGATTCTGAGTGCCTTTCTCTGATGTGTACACCCTGCTTGGGTTCCAAAATGCAGATGCCTGGTTGGGCAAGGGTGTTTTTCATCCTCATCCAGTGTCTGAGAAAACAGAGGCCCAGAGATGTTCTATCCTGCTCCAAGTGATACCAGGCAGGTCTTGTCTCTAAAGACCTCACTCAGGACAGGTGAACTGATGAGCGATCAGGCTAACTGTGCTCTAACCATGGAAATACCAGGTTCTCCTTGATATTGAAACCTGTGTGTAGGGCCAAGAGCAGGTGGCCTAGAGGGCTGAATTGGGGGATGCCTCAGAATTAGGGGGTGATGGAGGCCAATCCAGACAGATCCTCAGTCCTGCCTTCTCTCCCCTAGGAGTTCTACCACAATTGCAGGTGAGTGAATAACTGCATGGGGCACCGAAACATTTGGCTTTACCTGCTACTCCTCCTGTGCCTGTGCCTCTACCTGGGTGCTGTGCTGACCACCTGCGTGGTTTTCATCATGCAGAGGAGGCACATGGCCTTCCTGGACTATACCATGATGTATCCAAACAGTCTCAAGAGCTCAACCTGAGAAGAACTGTTTGTGGTGGGGAAGGAGGTGCAAACAGCCAAGTAGGGACAGAGGAGACCAAGGGTAGGGCTAGAGGGAGAAGTCACATGGGAGGACTTGTGAAGGAGATGTGGAAGGCCAGTGGGGTCAGTGACATGGGCTGGGTAGGATGCCTCTGGAGTTAAGAATCTAGGGGGGGCTGAGAATAGGGTAATAAAAGTTGAAAAGGGACATGTGGGCAGACAGTGTGGTGAAGTGAGGTTTCACTTGGGTGTACTGGACTAACTGACTAGTCCAGGAAGGGAGAGTGGATGGGCGGTGCTAGCTGGGGTGGGAGTGAATGAGGGAGGAGTTGGGTAGAAAAGTGGGGCCAGGGAAGAGCTCTTCCATGGCTTCACTTCTTAGCCGGTGCACAGTGTCCTAGTGGCTGTACATGCTGGGGCCTTCCTGCTAACCCTCACCCTGCAGTTTTTCATCCAGGGAGTGGCTCTGGGCACTGCCAGGCAACCCTACAAGGACCAAGTAAGTGGTCTGAGTGCGTGTGTCCTTGACTGTGTGGAGGTGTCTTATACCTCTTCAATTAGGCACTTTGTGTGCTTTCTCCACTGCCCTTGGCCCTGATGTTGCTTCATGAGTCCTTCCAGACGCACCTCTGAAGATGCAACTGAGATATCTCTATACCCTGGAGCTTGATGGTTATTCTCCCTCCTGAGTGCATTGCATTGAAAGCCTACTGTGTGCTAGGTGGCAGTTATTTGAGGGATGGGTGTAGAGATGAGTAAGTATGTCATGCAGTTGTGTTGATCAGCAACCTGCAATCAGAATAACACCGGGAGACATCCAGGAACACTGAGAAAAGGGGTCAGTCCGAGTTTGGCGAAGCCCACACTGTAGAGTAGAACATGCCACTCTCTGTGTCCTGTGTGCTTTTGGAGAGAAGACAGGAGGGCATTGACTGTGAGAGGTACAATTTTGCAGAAAGGCCCAGAAAACTGAAAGTAGGGTGTTAACAGAATGATGAAGAAATGGATCTAGTTCAAGCACAAGGTGACATGATGTTGACCCCAAGGGGATCAAGATTGAAAAGACACAGAATGTCGAGTGTGGAATGAAGTTTTCACGTAGTGGAAACCTGGGAGCCATGGTAAAATTTTGTAAAAATGTCAATTATTGAGGGTAATTACAAACAGTAAAATTTACCCTTTTTAGTCTCCAGTTAGGGATTTTGACAAATGACATCATGTACTCTCCACCAAGATCAAGGTTAACCAGTTTCATTACCCCAGAAAATCCTTTCATCTCTTGTTGTCAAGTTCTCTCTCTGAGTCCTTGTGGTGTTTTTCTTTCCAGAATCATGCATAAATGGTGTTGTGGGCTTTCTAGTCTGGCTTCATTCACTGAGCACAACACATTTGAGATTCATCTATGTAGTTGCTCATATCAGTAGTTTATTTTCTTTTGTTTCTGTGTAGTATTGTATTTCCCTGCAGATTATTTATATATTCACCAATTGAAGGATTTTTACTTTGCATCTAGTTTATGGCAGTGTTTTTTTTTCCTTTGGTCTATTTTGTTTTGTTTTTGTACCAACAATTGAACCCAGATGTGCTTAACCACTGAGCAACATTCCCAGACTCCCACACCCCCCCACCCCTGCAACTTTATGTTTTCTTTTTGAAAAATATTTAAATTTTTGAGAAAGGGTCTTACTATGTTGCTTTAGGCCTTGTTGAGTTACTAAGTTACTAAGTTTCTGAGGCTTTGAACTTGCCACCCTCTTGCCTTTGCCTCCCAAGCCACTGAAACTATAGGCAGAGGCCACTATGCACAGCCAGTTTTGGGCAGTTACAAATAAAGCTGCTACAATAACTATTGGTGCACAGACATTTGGAAATAAGTTTACATTTCTGTTGGATAAATTGTTAAGGGTGGCATTGCTGAGTCATAAGGTAAACCTATGTGGGACTTTTTAGGAAAACAACTGTAGCATTTCTACTTTCTACCAGCAATGAATGAGAATTCCAGTTGTTCCACATCCTCACTAGCTTTTGAAACTGTCACTTGTTACTATTCTTTCTTGTTTTCAAATTGTAGCCTGTCAAATAAATGAGTAATGGTACCTCACTAGGGCTCCAGACTGTATTTTCCTAATGACTAATGATGTTCAGCATATTTTCATGTCTTCTCAACCATGGGTATATTATTGGTGAACTCTTTGCTCCAATCTTTTGCCCAATTTTTTAAAAAAAAGGGTGTTTTTTTTTTTTAACTTGTGTTTCAGGAGTTCTGTCTACTGGATTCAGATCTATGTTTTGCAAATCTTTTCTTGCAGTTCATGGCTTGTCATTTCATTTTCTTCATGTCATCTTCCAAAGAGCAGGAGTCCTTAGTGTTGCTATTTTTCCAGCACTGGGGATTGAGACAGGGTGCTGGACCACTGTGCTTCTTCACCAGAATTCATTGTTGTTCACTCTTAATGGAACCTCACGTCCTGTGTGAGGAACAGTTTCACTGCTTTCTTGCCCAACTTGTGTCTTTATTGATTTTTCTTTGAGCTTTGACTAGGAATGATAGGAGTAGGCATCTCTGCCATGGGATTCCTTTAGTATGGCAATCACTTGACTAAAGGCTCTTTCAGGAAGACTGGTGGGAAGCATCAGTGGGGGAGGGGAAATTGAAGACCCTGAGAAAGCTGAACAGACAGAGGAGCCTGTCTGCTTATCATCTTCCATTTTTTTAGTCAACAGCCCACCACTGCCATATGTGGTTCCCTCCCACCTGTGACTCCTGTGCTTGGCCCTTATTCCTCAGCCCTGTGGTCTGCCTGTCTTCTCCTCTCTCCAGCTTCTAGTATCACCATTGAGTTTTCCTGGCAGATTTTTCCTTCCCTCATCCTGTGGTTCTTCCAGCCCCAGGTTAGGCCATACGCCATTGCCCTTCCTCATCTGCTTAGAGTGAGGCCCTCCAAGTCCAGGTTCCCCATGTCTCAAGGAACCTAAATGCGGTCTGCACTCTGGGATTCTTCAGACAGGGCTCCTTTCCGTTACCTGCAGCACCTATTTCAGGCACTGATCCCATGCTCCAACTTTTACTCCCACCATACTCCATTCCCTGACTGCAACTCCTTCTGGAGTCACTTTTTTGGTGGTTGGTGGCAAAGACTCTGGCAAAGACCATGTAAGTTTAAATCCCAGCTCTAGAACTGACCAGCAGGGAGATCTTGGGTATGCTACTTAGCCCCTGGTCACTCAATTTCCCTAGCTGTATAACAGGGAATTGTGGGTTAATTCATTAGCTGTGAGCTGGGTTGCCTACATGGTTCCTGGGATACCCTCTCTCTGCTCTACCCTGGCCACTCCCGATGGTGCTCAGAGCCTTGTGTTGCAGCTGCCCTTACTATTGAAAGTAGGAAAGCCGTGCTGTTTGCAAGGTGCTTTCCATCCTCAGTGGGTTTTATTTTTTGCTACTCAGTAATGAACCCTGGGGCACTTTACCACTGAGCTACATCCCCAGTCCCTGCTACTTTTTATTGTAAATCTGGGTCTCGCTAATTTGCTGGGGCTGGTCTTAAACCTGCCTCAGTGTCCCAAGACACTGGGATTACAGGTGTGTGCCACCATGGCTGGTTGGACTGAAGCATTTTTGAGGCCCTGAAATATTTCTGATGGGGGTGCAACTCAGTGGTAGAGTGTGTGTTTAGCATGTGCAAAGGCCCTGAATTCTTCAATCCCCAGCACACAAAGAGAAGACATCTGAATCAATGAGTGAAGTCCCAAACAGAAGAATCAACATTTGGGGATAGAAGGAAAGAGAGAAAGGAATAGAGAGAGGCCTGGTGCCCTCATCCCCCGGGATAAGGGGAAGAAGGAGAGGCAGCAGGAAGTTGGTCAGAAGATGGGGCAAGAAGAAGATGCCGCTGGATTTTGGTCCTGTGGAGTGTGAGGGTGTTGAGACACACAATTGGAGCAGGAGCCCCAGGAGTGGAGCCAGTGGGAGAAGCTGGTCTTGGTGCCTCAGAGCTATTGGATTCCAGTTGTGTGTGATAGGGTTTCATGTGGGGAGAGGAAGGTATTCAAATTTACTGCTGAGTTCTTAGAAATTTATTGTCATTCCTTAAGCATTTTGTATACCTTATGTCCAATCAATATTTCCTATGCATGATACATATCTAATCAAACATTCTTTCTCTAAATTTAAAAATTGTGCAACTTTTTAATATTCTGACATTAATTTATTCCTTCTGGTACTAGGGATTTAACCCAGGGGTGCTTTAACCTCCAAAGCTACATCCTAATCCTTGTTATATTTTGTTTTGAGATAGAGTGTCACTAAATTGTTGAGGGCCTTGTTAGTTGTTGAGGCTGGCCTTGAACTTGTGATCCTTCAGCCTCAGAATCCCAAGTGCCTGTGATTCTGTGTGCACCATTGCACCTGGTGGTATATTGATTTCTTAAGTGCTGTGAACACCATAAAGGAGGCAGAACCTCATAGAGGACAATGATTCATATTGCTTATTGGACATATTCCAGGGCTATTCTGATGTGGAGTCTTTCCATCAGTGGAGAAGAGTGTTGGATAGAGGTGCTGGATAGAGGTGGATAGAGGTGCTACTGGGACACTTGCCATTATAACAGAGTATTTGGTAATAAAGCTCATGAAGTTGGATTGAAACTCCACCTGGTCTGGAAGTAGGAGGGGTCGAGGGTGATGGATGAACTCAGGGGAAAGAGAAAGTAGAATAAGGGAGAGGAGAAGACAGTCAGTGTCCAGGGAAGGACATGACCTTTGAGCTTGACCTTTCTGCTTTGTGTACTGAAAGTCTTCAGCTCAGATTTTCCTGGAAAATATGATTTTTGACTAGGGAAATATGTCTGGGCATCCCCTGCTGCTACTAGTCTCCCAGATAGTTAAATTCAATGAAGTAGATTTTTAGAAAAAATCGAGAGATAAAAGAGTAAAGTGGGAGCAGGGTGGTGACACCATCTTTGGATGAATTGAGCAGAGCAGCACTAGAAAGATCTTAAAAGGTACCTGGAAGGATGAGGTGAGAGGACAGGTGTGGCCAATGGAGACAGAGCAAGGATCCTGCAAACAGAAGTGCAAGGCGATGAGGAGCCCTGAGAAGGCAGGAAAGGTGTGTGCTGAGTCAGCACTGTCTGGGGAGAACTGCTCACAAGTGGGTCTAGGGAGGTCACTCTTCCTTGGAGCCTGGGAAGGCAGAAGGCCCTGGTCACTCTTGGAGCCTTGTCATGTTGAGCCCTGGCTTAACTGACCAACTTAGTGAGGGTCACTGGGAGAATGCTTTGCCCAGTCCTGCTGATTCTGAGCTCCTCTTTTTTTCCTCATCTCCCTCCAGCATGATAACCCATATCATGCGGGCTGCAGAAGAAACTGTTTCATCATTCTCTGCGCTCCCTTGGGACCCAAGTGAGTTGGTAAACCAAGGACTCAAGAGGGTCTAGTGGTATTGTATGAAACTGAGTCTATTTTCCTGGTTTCTGTCCCCAGCTCTCAGGCCTTAACACTTCCTGTTCCTTTGCTTTGGGGTTTTCTCCAGGGCACTCTGGGAGTTTCTGGGAATTTCACTCTTCCTTGGTGTTTTAGATTCTTGCCCCAAGAAATGTGGTAGAGTGAAATGGCAGCCTGGATAAGGCTCCTGGATGAGAGCCCTGTGGGCTCTGTGCTGTCCTAGCTGAGTGATGAGACCAGGCCAAGGTGGGTAGTGACTCCGGTTGCTTCCCAGGTACATGTCAGAGGCTGTGTGCCTTCAGGTAGAGCAGGGCACAACCTGGGGGCCAATGTAACATCTTAAAGACCTCTTTGGGCCCAGGTCTGCAACTCAGGCCCTCCCAAGGTGTGGCAAGTCTGCACCCTTACAGAAGGTAAGGAGTATCGGGTGAGCTTTGAAACATTTGAGTCTGTGGTTGCACGTGTGTTGGGGGAAGCTCCTGATGTCAGGCTGGCCCTGAAGCTGAAGCCCTTGGAGCGTAAGCAGTGGGATTATGGACCTGGAGAATGTAGGGTTCAGGTCACAGGGCTTCAGTATACACCCAGTTGTCCCTGGATAGACAAAGAGAAAAGACTGCACTGCTAACTAGCTGGTTGGCCTTACCTTCCTCAGCCATTAATGAGGTCTGAGATTAGTCCAGTAGATTCTAATGTTTTAAAGTAAATTCTTTTTTTTTCATTGGAAATTTTTACTCAGTCCCATATGCAGCAGATGGAGTAGAGTATTAGAAATGCAGTGGGGTGGGTAACACCCAGTGCCCCCCAAGGGCCCTTGCAATGACTTGTGGTGCCAGCTCTCTACTTTTTCCTGCCTCCAGGAGATGAGGGACTTGACTGTGAGCAGTGGGGTGGAGGTTAGGGAGAGCCCCCATGTCCTGACTCTGTGTTTATCTTCCTATCAGGCCAGTGCTGCAACATCCCACCGGGTGATGCCAGGATGTGAGCCCTACATCAAGGTCTCTTGGGCCTGAGCCCTCACTGAATCCCCTGTTTGGGCTGCCATGACCCCCACAGTTATCTAATACTTATAAAATACATTTTTTGTTGGTTTTTATCACTTCTCTCTGTTTGTTCTATGTTCGGAGAAGCAAGTTTCCTGTGGGTGTGGGGAGGCTATGAGGGGCTAGACAGAGCCCTCCTGGAAGGGAAGATCCTTTCTCTCTGGAGACCCAAGCTCAGGAACCAACACTGTCTGGCTTTTTGACCTTGGGAAGACACTTAGCATTTCTCTCATCCTTAAAATATGGCAACAGTAATAATCACAGTGACTGACCTGTCTGGCTTCCTGGCAAGGGCTGGAGATGAGAGGAGAGAAAACTGACCTACCTGGAAAATACCAGTGCACCACAAACTACTTCACAAAATAGAAATGGAACTTATTTATTAGTAGTTCTAAATTGTGTGTGCATATGTGTGTATTCTTTAGGAGTGTGTGTGTGTGTGTGTGTGTGTGTGTGTGTGTGTGTGTGAGAGAGAGAGAGAGAGAGAGAGAGAGAGAGAGAGAGAGAGAGAAAGAGAGAGAGAGAGAGAGAGAGAGAGAGAGAGATTGTGTGGCACTGGGGATCAAATCAAACCCAGGGCTTCATGCATGGTAGGCAAGAGCTTCATCACTGAGTTACTTCCCCAGCCCTTTTATTTTCCAGACATGCTCTCACTAAATTGGCCAGGCTGGACTCCAACTTGTGGTCCCCTGTCTCAACCTGCCCCATAGCCTCCCAAATTACAGGAGTTACCTACCATGACTATCTTAGTGTTTTCTATATGCAAGATCTTGCCACCTGCAAATAGTTTTTCTTCTTTCTTTCTCACCTGAATATCAAATATTTTTCTTGCCTAATTTCTGTGGCTATAACTTTTAATAAATATAATAAAATATTTTTCATAAATGTCCTTTATAAGGTTGAGGAAGTTACCTTTTATCTATATGTGTGTGTGTGTGTGTGTCTTTTTTAATTATGGAAAGTATTAGATTTTGTCAAATGCTTTTCTGTACCAAATGATCATGTATGATATTTTTCCTCCACTATTAATGTGGTGTACTACATAATTGACAATTTCTCCAAGTTTTAGTGTTTAATAATTGACTGATCAGGTGCAAGACACAAAGATACTATGTTCAAGAAACTGGGGGGAAATTACTCTTTAAACTATCTACATAGTATGTGATAAGAATGGACATTATAATATAAAACTTTTCAACACATAATAGCTGCAGGAAAACATTTTTAGCTTAGGAAAATGGTATTCCAAATTTCAGTGTAAACTACTAGCAAACTTCAACTCATTTGTATGAAAACTCTCTTATTTCTGTTTTCAAACTCTTCCACCCCAGTATGAGTTATAATGTCTGCTTTTTTCCCCAACACAAGTGTGATTACCAATATTGTCGATTCTTATAATGATCTGATGAGACATGGTTGGACATGTATCTTTTTAAAAATTTTTATATATTTATTTTTTTTTTCTAACATGTATCTTGCATTCATTGCAAGAGCACCACCAAGGTGATCCTGCATAATGTTGGAGTCAGTCTTGGCCATCTCTCCAGTTCCCAGTTTGGTGATGATGTCTCAGACTATCACCTATACAACAATTTTTTTTTGGGGGGGGGATGTACTAGGGATTTAACCAGGAGATGATTTATCACTGAGATTTGTCCCCAGTCCTATTAATTTTTTATTGAGTCCAGGTCTCATTAAGTTGCTGAGGACCTGACTAAGCTGCTGAGCCTGGCCTCCAAATTATGATCTTTCTGTCTCAGCCTCCAGAGTTGCTGGAATTATAGACATGTTTCACCATGCCCAGCTATACTCTATTTCTTCCACCAGAAACACTTTATTCTGAATCATAAAACCTACTACTCCGTTTATATCCTTTAAGGCTTTCCCTGGGGATCCAGTTTCCTCTAGAAAATGTTTCCAGATGGGCAAAGGGTCCTCCCTTTCCTCCCACTTCCCTGTGTGTGAGTCCATGTGTGGGCCTCAGGAGGAGCATTCTGGGTCATTCTGGCTGTCCGCAGCTCTCATCTGTATGCTGTTTGTCTTCTCTTCCACAAAAAGCCTAACATTCTTTCAACAATCTCCTGACTTACTCTAAGAGTGTTTATTTATATGGTTGATTTATTATATGTAAGATTATATGGGTTTTAAATTTTGAATGTGTGACTCTTAGTCCACAGGTTATTGGGGTGGGGTCCTATGTATTTTTGCAGTTACAACTCAGACATGGGAACTTAAGTGAGTAGTACCTGAAAGGAAGATAAACTTGTGTAGGCATTTGAGCATACAATATATGCAGTATTCCATCTATTGGCTGCTTCTGCTCAGGACTGATATTTGGAATGGATGGAACAAAAGATCAGATGAGATTTGTTCTCTATTCAACAATGAATTACCTGAGTATTGATTAATGCTGGTGGTTTTATAATAAGTTGTAGATATAAATTATAAATTAGTACTCTTTGTGGTTCGATGGGCAAATAATGTTTTATAGTTTGAGGGAATAAACTCTACACTTTGCACTGAAAGTAAATAATACTGAGTGATGAGCCATGCCCCTGTGTGGGATCTATAATAAAAATGGAAGGATTGAAAAAACATGATGTGGTGCTCTAAAGAAGCAATCATGCCAGGCACCTGGCACATGTCTATAATCCCAGTAGCTCTGGAGGCTGAGGCAGGAGGATCTCAAGTTCAACAACAACCTTAGCAATTTAGTGAGGCCCTAAACAACTCAGTAAAACCCTATCTCTAAATAAAATATAAAAAAGAGCTGGGGTTGTGGCTCAGTGGTTAAGCACCTCTGGGTTCAATCCTCAGTTCCAAAAAAAAAAAAAGGATACGACATAGATTTTAAGTTTTAATTTTGCTTTCAAATAAAGCAAATTTTTCTGGGGTAGGAAGAGACATGTCTCTAACTGTACAGCAGCATATAAGTTCATTAAGATAAATTTCTCTTAAGACACACTCTCTGATAGATAGGCTCTGCTTTATGCTATGCTTTTCTCTCCTCCTCCTCTTCCTGTTCTCTTTCTCTGAACTCCCCTCATGCCTAACAGCAGCAGTAAGTGCCACTCCAGGTCCTCTTCCTGGTTCATCCAACTTTCTCCCTGGGGAAAATTTTGTAGGGTGGCTTTTATTGAGTGGAGTTATTTAAAATGTTAAGGTGGAGGGTTAGGAAAAGGATACATTATGAAGAAAATGAGGACAGGTGCTAACAAAATGAGGCAACGGTGAAGCATAAATGAATACAAACTTCAGACAGAGAAGGGTTTGTCTTTAAGGATCTCGGCTCTTGACACCGCCCCACCCACTTCCCTGCCCTCCCATCCTGATGGGAACTGCAGGAGGAGCTGTGCCAGGAAAGCCAGTGAGCACCTTGGGGACTGATGGTAGCAGTTCTCTGCTCTGAACTGCCACGGAGTGTAGAACCTGATAAAGGTGACATCGTTAACCAGGTATCTTGGTGTTTCCATTTCTTCTGTAAAACAGGGAGATCATTTCTCCCTCAAAGTTTGTTGGGAGGCTTGAAGAGTTACCAGTGATGTGAAGAACTTGGAACAGCCTGGAGTGCAGTACACATGGGAAAGGAACCTGCCAAAGGAGACCTTTGTTTCCTCAAGGGCCAAGAAAAACACTGACAAGACAAGAATGGCATTCAGAATAACAAGCAGACCCATCAGCAAGACAACTGTGTCTCAAGAGCACTGACTCAGGAGCGATGGAGAAAAGCAAGAGTCTGAACTTTCTGAGACCTGTTTTATATGTCAGCTTTTTTATTGGTTTGAAATTCTGCACAAATTAGGTCCTGAGAATTTTAAATGGGTTGTAACATAACTCCTTTAAAATACATTGACACTCTATAATCCTTTTTATAAACTTAATATTCGGGCTTATGTTTGTCTATTTGTCCATTTGGCTGTTTCCTGCCTTTATTCCTTCAAACCAATAAACAGAATTGTGCACTCCTGCTTACCTCTGACCAAACACATAAACTAGTTTATGTAGCTGGGGATCTTGACACTGAATTGACAGAGTAGGTCTTAAGTTGCCAACAGAGAGATGGCAACATAACCCAAGTTTTCCCTTTGCCCATCATTCACACAAAATTGCAATTTAGTCTTTGGGCTAACATTGATCAAGAATTAATTATCTGTAGTTGTAGAATGTGTGTGTGTGTGTGTGTGTGTGTGTGTGTGTGTGTGTGAAAAGTCCCTCATCTTTGCCTATGACTCAGCCAGTCATGGCTAGTCACACTTATCAAACACCCAAAGACAGCTATTGAGTAAAATTTTATCTTCTCTAGAGGAGCCAAGCAAATTGGAAGACATCAAATTTGAATTAATAAATGGTATAACAACTGGATACATAATTTTTCCACACTTAAAATGTGGTTTATAAATTTGATTTTCAGGTTGGTTGCTCCCTTCTTAGGCAGATAGGATAAGTAATTACTACTAAATAGTAGTCATTCACACTTCCCAGTATCAATGGATTTACTGAGAAAAATTCATGGAGTTGAAATTACAAGTTTTCCAGTCAACTCTGAGTGATTTGTGACAGCAGTTTGGCTCCTGGACTGGTTTTAACAGGAACAAATTGCTTTAGTCAGGAATATATCACCACAAGAAGGTAGGGAAAAACAGAATGTAGAAACTGATATAACATAAATAATTTACAGATAATTTAATCTTTCTTCGCTTGGCCATCCCTGGACAAGAACCAAGAATCATCCTACTATGGGACTTAAAAAGCAAAAGCAAAAGTCATAGTGACCGATTTTTACTGTAGCTTTTTAGAGGAACTTTATCAGTTATGCTCAAAACTTAAACTCATCAGTTTTATGGGGTATTTTGAATCTTGGACTGATTATTCAGTTAGAACAGTTGTCCTGTTTCCTAATACAGATTAGACTGTGTATTCAGACTAGAATAAGAGACCTAAATTTGAGTGCATTTACATAGAGGAGCTAGAGATACATTTAAATAAGCATGTTTCATTACACTTCCCTAAAATGGAGAAATCTGGAGTCACATTGGATAATTAAATGACATAGGTTTTTTTTTGATAGTCATATAATATCTCCCACTAATCCACTAGTCATGCTTTTGGATTATATCACCTACTTATCTGAAATTTGGGGATTTACTTTTGTTTTGCCAAGTATCAAGCTAAGGATAGAACTGTGGATCCCTCTACTGGTGTTTTCTTAAAATTACAGGTCTTTACTAATTAATTGTTCATGGAATTCACATAGTGAGTTGCCACCAGAATTGGGGGGCGGGGAAGGGATACTGGAAACTATATAGGATAAATAGTAAGGTAAATATTGTTTGGTAAAACTGTTTCAGATGTAGCTATGAATGCACAATCAAGATCATCTACTAGTTAGAAGCACTCAGTAAGTACTCAGGTAGAGCTACAGTCATCAGGATGGAGAAAGGGCTGTGTACATTCAGAATTGGACCCTGCCTTATTTAAAATGCTGATAATTTTTACTATTAACTTCAATTAAAAATACTGTATTTAAAGAACACATTGAGAATTATGTTCTTTCATGCTTTTTTTAAAAAAGAGTTTTCTTAAAACTTTTTTTTTTTTGGTTGTCAATGGATCTTTATTTTATTCATTTATACATGGTGCTAAGGATCAAACCCAGTGCCTCACACGTGCTAGGCAAGCACTCTACCACTGAGCTACAAGTGCTTTGCTTGCCTCCTCCAGTCCTGTATCCAAACAGCATGTTTTGCAGAAAGAATGAGGGCACAGAGAATGCACGGGAGCACACAGGGGGATGAGGAGGAGATGAGTGTCCCATGTCTTCTCCCTTCTCTAGGAAGCAGGAGGTGGAGTGATTAGAGCCAGGGGCCAGGCCTAGTCAGGGGAGAGTTAGTGTGGCTACTGAAGGGGCTGGGAGAGAAAGAAAACCACCTTCTTGGTTTCTATGAAAATTCTAATAAAATTGAAGAAAACCAAAGCTTGTAGTTATTTAATATAAACGTGAGCATCTTCACTCTTGCGCACATGTATTTGGCAGACAGCGCATGTAATTTTGGCAAACTCTGTTCTGTCTATAAACTTCTTTACAAAGAAAATTAAAATATCTGACCTGCTAACAATTCTGCATTTCATGTATATAACACTGCTGGGAAAGGTATGTTTTGCTTGCTGTGATATTTAAGGTTTTGATAATGAAGCTTTGGTCATTTTTCAGTTTTCTCACAATGTGCAGAAGTATTGAATTAAAATTTTGACTTTACAGAAATGTGCATCTCCTTAGATGTGCATCTGTAAAATGGCCATCATTGTTTCTGGTCAAATATCAAGAGGAACAACAAACACCTGGGCTCCCCAAACAAACCTGTAGGTACTTGGTGAATGGGCACTGCTTGGGGGTTGGAAATTTCAAAAATCTGAAGGCAATAATGTCTGCTCTTCCAACTACTCCATGCTCAAACACTTTCTGAGAAGATATTTAGCTTGATGTCATCACATTAAACTGGTTTGGGAAGAGCAGAGGTATAAGCCAAAGTAAATTTTATATTTGGTTGTCTTTAGCTTTACCACTACATGAAAGGAAAGAAGGATGTCCTAAAGGTTGAAGGGAGTTTTGAGAAAAAATATTGGAAAAGAAATCAGGAAGCATATAAAATATATTATTGGGTCATGAGGGACAGAAAGAAGCATGTTATTTTTAATGAACACAGGTAACTCTTCAACTGATCCAATTGTATTTATGTTCTCTTTTTCTTTTCTTTTATATATTTAATGGTGCTAGGGATTAAACCCAGGGTCTTGTGCATGCGAGGCAAGCAAGCTACCAACTGAGCTATATTCCCACATGCTGTGTTTCCTTTTTTAAATGCCTTCATCTTCAGAATATATTATTATGGTCAGTAACATTTAAATATCCTATTGCATACACAGAGTTAAAATTAATTACTGTATCAGAGAATAGAAATATCCTAAGAATGCTATATTATTCTCACACACATTGATTGCTACTATGAATTACTACAAATTGCCACTGTTTATCTTGTTGTTCTTTTGCTTAAATAATAACATTTTGCAACAGAAAAGCAAATAATATAGAGTAATAAATAATTTCAAATAAACCTCTATTTTTATCTTTTTATATTAAAGTAATAATGTTTATATAATGTTATGTTATTTTTGTCTGGTATGACTGTGACCTGGGTTGATTTTCTAAGAAACTGGTCACCCTAACTAACTTTCTAACACTGGCCAAGCTTGAGCATGTTAAGGAACTCACAGGAAGCACTCAGTTAAAACAATTGCAATATTTTGATAAGACCCTGTCTCAAAAAATGAAGGGCTGGAGATGTAGCTCAGTGCCCCTGGGTCCAATTCCCATCCAGAAAAAGGGGGTCACTACATATGGGCTTTAGACAACTGTGCAGTTGCTGCATCTCAGCACAGACTTCTCAGTCAGTCGGTGGCAGCAGTTCTAGAGTGAAATTGATGTCACCTGGATCACAGGTTTCTGTAATCATTGTGAGAGAGAAACCAGAAGTAAATGGCCATTTTCAGCTCCAGTTGGGATGGGAAGATGATTTCTGTCCCTCACTAAGTCTTATGGTGGGAAGAATCTGCCAAACACAGAGTTTTAGGTGCTCCGTGGCCAATACAATGACACATGTCAGTATAAAAGAAACACAATTATTTTCTCATAATATGCAGCTCATGGGGAGGCAGTCGAGGGACAAGAGAGTGACACAACAATATCCCAAGGAGTGTCTGGGTAGCATGACTTGTTGCCTCAAGGGTGGCACTCTTGGTGGCACTCTCAAGGGGCACTCCAGTCAGCAGGTCTAGCCTCAAGACAGAAGAAAGGGGGGCAGATCTCTGCCCTTTTATTGGAAATGCAAAAGCTTCTCCAGAAATCCTCAATAGACATTTGCACACATCCTTTTCACCAAAATCGTGAAATTCTGAAATTGTGATAGTTTTCCACCCCAGAAATGAGGGAAACTAAGATATTTAGTTGGTAGATTGCTATCTCCTTCCTCATACTGGAACTCTGTCTGAACAAAAAGGAAGAAGAGGAGATGGGATGAGCAATGAGCACTGCCTGCTTCAATTAGCACTGGGACTGAAAGCGGGATAAGAATCAGCTGACTCCTCTCCATGACATCTCCCCAGAGACTGTATTAGTCAGCTTCCTATTGCTCTAACAAAATAACCAGGCATGGGTATTCTGTAAAGAGTTGAGGTTTATTTAGCTCAGAGTTCAACATTTGGCAGCCCCTGCAACTGAACTTTGATGAGGGTCATCACAACGTAGTGAATGGCAACATGGTGGGAGGACTGCATAGCCAGAAACTGGGGAAGATGAGTCTTGTTCTTTTTAGAACAAGCCCCTCTCACAGGAATTAATGGGGGTCCATGAGAAGTCCATTAATCCCTTCCAAGGGCCTCATCCCCAGTGGCACAATTACCTCCCACTAGGGCCCACCTCTTGCAGGTTCTACCCCCTTAACCCTGCCACACTGAGAACCAAGTCTCCAACCTATGAACCTTTATGAGACAAACCACGTCCCATCCTCACAAGCTGCAACAAAACCACCATTGTAAGAGCAGGATGTCCCAGTCTACAGTGTGTACGTGAGGGTAGGGGAGGGTTGATATCAGAGGGCACAGGAAGCAGCCAGAGCCCTCATTCTGGAAACTCTGTGATGTTTCTTTGATACTTTTTTTCCTTTCCTGCTGTTGTCACAGCACTCTGAGTGGCAACTCAGAAGAAGTCACTGGTGGCTTTGTTTTGCTGGGAAAAGGAAGCCAAACCATGGAGTTCTCCAATGACTTGAAGTCCCCAACCCAACATCCAGTTGGATATGCTTGGTTCATACCCAGTCTTCCTGCCACGTTAAACATGGTACTGCTATTGAATGTCAGTGGCATGTTTTTTGTTTTTTGTTTTTTGTTGTTTTTTTTTTTTTTGCCTTCCTGTGAGTCTCCATGCAAGCTGTCATGTTGCTTACAAAGACATAGAAAGGAGATAATGCAGAAGCAGGGAAGTGGACAGGGCCTGGAGTGGGGAGAAAGATCTATAGTCAGAAGCACAGATGTTTAAAGTACCTGATGCATTTAGGGAACTGTGGGAGGCTGGTGACATTTGGTGGAGTCTCTGTGATCTGTCTCTTGCCTGGATATTTGGATCTGTCCTTAAGGTCTGTGAATCTGACCTCTGGTAAGCCAGGCCTCATTGGGAGCTCTGGGTTGCTCTAGACTAACTAAGTCTGGCTATGGTTTCATGTGCAGGTGGCTGGCCCTGAGTGGGAAGTGGGACTTTGCCCTAGTAACTGGCCTCTTTTTTCTGGTAACCTTCAGCAGCCTGGTGTCTCTGAACTTCTCTGACACTGGCATCTTACATTGAGGTGAGGCCTCAGACCCCTGAGAAAAGGAGGTAGCATCCCAAGGGCTGATGCCTACAGGAATAATTTCTAAAATGCTAACCCCACCTATGGTTCAGGGTCCATTCTCCCCATGTCATCATTACTTAGGTTGTGGCATTTTGTTTCCCAAGGTACTGAGGTGTGTAAAACAGAATCATGGAGGGTTTCCAGTTGCTTTGGAAGGGACGGAAGGGCAATCTGGACAGAGGGACCAGCAGGCTCTTCCAAACCACATTAGTCCTTCCACACTCACCTCTTCCCATTTCACACATGACTTCAAGCACTGATCACTATTCCAAAGGGGGAAGCTCCATACAGAGCTCTTGTGGCTGGAAACCCCCTTCTCTTAGACTGCCAACCCATCAGAGTGGTCAGCTTGCTCAACAGGGGCTAGGATTTCCCTGCCCACCTCTTTCCAATCCTTCTTGTTGCCCAGAAAAGCTATGGGTCTGCCTCTGGCAGCCACATGATAGAAAGGCCTCCTGCCACTGCTCAAACCTCTTCCCATGTCAGGCTACTTTGAGCAGGATCCTGAGGCAACATACAACACTTGGATGTATCAAAGGTATTTCAGATACTCAGGTGCCGCCATTGCTTCTTCCACCACCCACCCAGGATCTTCCACTGTGAATATTGTAATATTTGTGTGGAGGTGAGCACCCCTCTTCCTTGTCCCCTCACCAGTTCATCACTGGGCACCTGGCCAGGACCAGGAACCTCACAGCATAAGGAGTGGGTATGAGACTATCTTTCCACACTGCTTAAAAGTGGATTCCAGCCACTCTTGATCAATTACATTTCTTTTTGCCTCTGTGTCTGCACTTGTCCTGAGAGGGTGGCCCTTTTACACAGGAACTGACATGCAGTGGGCATCACATCTGTGCTGAGCCAGGTGGAGTCAGAGAGGAAAGGCAGCACCTGTCCCATCCCCTAGGTTGTTGATACTAGATACCTAGACCCTTAGGCCAGCTGCCCTCTTCTGGGGATCCTTTCCTGTCCTCATCTGGGTGTCCAAGTTGGAGGGTTTCCTGGGTTCTGAGTGCTCTCCTCTCATATGCACATCTTGCACAGTTTTCCAAGTGCAGAAGCCTGGCTGGGGAAGGGTGTTCTTTATGTCCTTATCTTGTATCTGAGAAAACAGAGGCCCAGAGTTGTTGTATATCCTGCTCCAGGTGACACCAGGCAGGTCTAGTCTTTACAGAACTTCACTCATGACTGGTGACCTGATGAGTCATGGCATCCAACTGTGTTCTAACAGTAGAAATGCCAGGTTCTCCCTGAGATGGGAGCCCATATGTGGGGCCATGAACAGGCAGCCTAGAGGGTCAGGTAGGGCAAGGCCTGATCATTTGAGGGTGATGGAGGCCAGGCTAGATAGAACCTCGAGGTCTGCCTCCTCTCCCCAGAGGAGTCTGACCACCACTGTAGGTGGGTGAACAACTGCGTGGGGCACGGTAACATCAGGCAGATCCTGCTGCTGCTTGGGTCTCTTTGTCTGTACCTGGGTGCCCTGCTGGTGATATGTGTCATCTTCCTCAGAGATATGCCATTGTCCGTGGACAAGGCCATGACTTGTCCATGTAGTCCCCAGGACCCACATTGGAAACAGCAGCAGTTTGTAGAGGGAGGGGCAGGAAGCCAAGTGGTGGGATAACAGAGGGTTGGACTGATGTGGGCGGGTCTAGAGGGAAAAGTCCCTTGGGAGGACTTGTCCAGGACAAGTGGAAGGTGAGTGGAGTCAGGGAGCTAGGTGGGGTAGGATATATTGTGGAGTTGAGAATCTAGGTGGCCAGAGAGATCGGTAATGAAGGTAAGAAAGGGAGAGGTAGGAAGACAGTGTGGTGCAGTGAGGTTTCCGTTGGGTGTACTGGACTAACTGTCCAGTGCAGGGAGGTAGAGTAGGTGGGTGGGGCCATATGAGGGAAGGGCCATGGAGGGCAGAGTCTCATTAAGGGGCAGGGCCAGTGAGCAACTGTCCCCAGGGTTGGCTTCTTAGCTCTCACACAGCTTCCTAGGGGCTGTATCTGCCACAACCACCCTGCTGCCATTCGTTTTGGGGCTTTGATCCAGGCTGTAGCTGTGAGCATCACCAGGTGCCCCAGAGGGACATACAAATGGGGCCCAGGGCCTATGTTGGGATGCTTGGCTGTGCAGACTAAAGTTGAACTTCTGCCACCCGCCACTTTCTATGCTTTCTCCACTTCTCTTGGCCTCATTAGTCCTTCCACACCTACCTCTTCAGATGCAGCTCAGACTTCTCATCCACTTGGAGCTCACTGGTCCTTCTCTCTCCTGGGTGCATTGCTTCCAGAGCCTACTGTGTGCTAGGTGTACTAGGCTGTGGGTTATTTGAGTGATGGGTAGAGAGGTGAGTAAGTACATGGAACACTAGTATTGATGAGCAACCTGCAATCACAATAACACCGGAGACACCCAGGAACACTGTGAGCAGCCAAGTGAAAGGAGCTGAGAGTGTGGCGAGGACGCACTCCCTATCCTAGGTGTGATTGTGGAGGGCATGGCCTGTGAGTGACACACCAGTGCTAAAAGGCACAGAATCCCAAAAGTAGGATGTTAAGGGAATGATGAGGATATGGCTTTAATTGAAGCCCAAGGTGGCATGGGCAGTGAAGCCGACCCCGTGGGGGTCAGGGTTAAAAAGGTCCAGAAAGTCAAGAGAGGAATTCAGTTTAGATGCAGTAAAGCTGGGATCCATGGTAGAATTTTTTTAAGTTGTTACTTGAGGAATAATTTACACACAGTACAATTCACCCTTTTTCATCTATAGTTAAGGATTTTGACACATGGATACTGTCCTGCACTCTCCACTGGGATCAAGGTTAGCAGCACAATTCACAATAGCTAAACTGTGGAACCAACCTAGATGAACTTCAGTAGATGAATGAAAAAAATGTGGCTTATACACAATTGAATATTACTCAGCAATAAAAGAGAATAAAATCTTGGCATTTGAGGTAAATGAATGGAGTTGGAGAAGATAATACTAAGTGAAGTAAGCCAATTCCCAAAAAACAAATGCCAAATGTTTTCTCTGAGATAAGGTGACTGATTTATAGTGGGATGGGGGTGGGGGAGCATGAAAGGAATAGACAAACTCTAGATAAGGCAGAGTAGAGGGATGGGAAGAGAGGAGGCAGGGGGTTAACAATGATGGTAGAATTTGATGGATATCATTATCCAAAGTACAGGTATGAAGACAATAATTGGTGTGAACATACATTCTATACAACCAAAGTTATAAAATTGTGCTCTATATGTGTAATATAATTGTAATGTATTCTACAGTAATTTATTTTAAAAATCAGAAAAAAGAAAAAAATAGCAGAATAATGACTGCCAGTGGCCCAGGGGTAGTTGGGCTGTGGACTGGTAAGGTGCTGGTCACAGGAGACCAAATTACACTTAGATGGGAGGGTTGAGTTTAAAGGGTCTACTATCCAATATAATGACTACAGTTAACAACATACAACAGAATGACTACAGTTGGTGATGTTATATACACTTGAAAATGACTCAGAGAGTTGATTTTAAGGGTTATCATCACAAGTAATGAAAGAGTGTATGTGTTCAATAGCTTGACTCAGCCATTCTTCAGTGAATATGTTTCAAGATACGTAGTATGCCATAATCATGTACAAGTTATCATCATCATCATCATCATCATCATCATCAGGGATTGATCCCAGGGTTGTTTAACCACTGAGTCACATCCCCAAAATATTTTTTATTTTGAGAGAGAATTGTGTCATAAAGCCCGCCCCGTTAGTGAGGGAAACTTGGAGTTTATTTAGTTGTGTAGATTGCTACCTCCTTCCCCAAACTGGAACTCTGTTAACAGAAAGAGAAAGAAATAGAGATAGGATGAGCAACCAGCACTGCCTGGTTCAATTAGCACTGGGCCTGAGAGTGGATAACCATCACCAAACTTCTCCCCATGCCATCTCCCCAGGAACCATATTATATGGTCTCTGTATTAGCCTGCTTTCTCTGGCTCTAACAAATTTCCCAAGAATGGGTACTTTATTAAGAGATGAGGTTTATTTAGCTCAGAGTCCAACATTTGGCAGCCCCTGTGACTAACGTTTGGTGACAGTGCTCACAACATGGTGAATGGCATCATGGTGAGAGGAGATGCAAGGGGTCGAGACTTCATCGCCAGAAACTGGGGAGCATGAGTCTTGTTCTTTTTATAGCAAGCCTCTCTCACAAGAACTAATGGGGGCCCATGAGAATTTCATTACTCCCTTGCAAGGGCCTCATCCCCAGTGGCACAATTACTTCCCTCTAGGCCCCACTTCTTGCAGATGCTACCAGCTCAACACTGTCACACCCAGGACCAAGCCTCCAGCCTATGAACCTTTGAGAGACAAACCACATCCCATCCTCACCACCTCCAACAAAGCCACCATTGTAAGAGCAGGATGTCCAACTCTACAGGTGTGTATGTGAGGGCAGGGGAGGGTTGCCCTCAGAGGGCACGGGAAGCAGCCAGAGCCCCCATTCCAGAACCTCTCTGATGTCACACTTGTAGTCATGGTAGTCTGGATGCCAAGCCAGGAGAAGGAGTGGTTGGCTCTCATTTGTTTGAGAGCAGGCAGCGAAGCATGACTCTCTCAAATGGTTTCTGGTCCCCACCTGCACCCCCAGCCAGATCCTGGCTTTTCTCGAACCTTTGGGCTTGTTTGACTATGGCAGCACTGGTCTCTCTGAGCCTAGTGTTCTTCAGGTTTCCCTGAGTCTCCATGCCAGCTGTTGGATTTCTCACCAACAGACAGATGGGAAATAGACAGTGAGAGTACAGAGGCAGGGAAGTGGAGGGAGGCCAGGAGGAAAGGAGGATATTTAGTGAGAAGCACAGAGATGTTGGGAGCCTATCGGGGAACTATGGGAGGCTGGTAATCCTGGTAACATTTGGTGGAGGGTATGGTGTCTGTTTCAAACCTGGATATTCAGATCTGCCCTTAAGGTGTGTGAGTCTGATCTCAGGTGAGCCGGGCTGCATGGGGGCTCTGAGTTGCCCCAGACTAGAACTGAGTCTGGCCCTGATTTCAGATGTTGAGCACTGGCCCAAGATGGAGAGTGGGGCTTTCCCGTGGCCACGGGGCTTCTCTGCCTCCTCAGTTTGTACAGCCTCATTTCTATGAAGGCTTCAGACCCAGGCATCTTACACAGAGGTAAGGCCTCAGACCCGTGGGAGAGGGAGGTGGCACCCCAAAGGCTGGTGCCTAAAGGGGTCATTTCTAAAGAGCTGAGCCCCCCTGTGGCCTCAGGATCCCTTCTTACCCAAGTCAAGTAATGACTTGGGCCCTGGCACTTCATTTCCCAAGCCACTGAATTGTGAAAAAACAGAATCCTGAGGTTTCCCAGTTGCTTTAGAAGAGAGGCCTGGGCAGACTGGCATAAAAGGCCAACAGGCTCTTCAAAAACCACGCACTTCACTCTTCCTCCTTCCCATTTCACACATGACTCCAAGCACTGATCACTACTCCAAAGGTGGGGGGGGGCTCCATGTAGATCTCTTGTGGCTGGAAAGTCCTTCTCTCTGACTGCCTGTTCATCTGAGTGATTCAGTTTGCTCAACAGGAACTGGGATTCCCCTGCACAGCTCCTCCTCACCTTCCTGTTGCTCAGTGATACTATGGGTTGCCCTGAGCAGAAGAGTGATACAAGGGCCTCCTCCACTGCCCAAACCTCGTCCCCTGCCAGGCGCCTTCGAGCAGGACCCTGAGGCTCTCTACATGGCACGAGTGAATGGCAGGTTATACCAAATGCTGTGGTGTCCCACCTGTTATTTTTACTGACTGCCCCGAACCTTCCACTGCAAAACCTGTGACATCTGTGTGGAGGTGAGTTCTCCTCCTCCCTGTCCACTCACCAACCTACCTCCGGGCACCTGGCCAGGACCAGGAACCTCACATCATGAGTAGGCCATGTGGGGGTATCAGACCATGTTCCCAGAGTGCTTCAAGTGGCTTTAGGTCACTGTTGGTCACTTATACATGTCATCACCTCTGTGTCTGCTCCTGTCCAGGGAAGTTGGCCTTGTTTGCACAGGTGTTGATATGCAAAGGCCATCACAACTGTACTGAGCCTTGAGGAGTAAGGAGGAGGAAAAGCAGTGACTGTCCCCTCCCCTGGCTTGATGATACTAAATCCCAAGCCCTTTAGGCTGACTGCTGCCATGTCCTGGGGATCTTTGCTGGTGTTGGTCTGGGTGTCCCAGTTGGAGGGTTTCCTGGATTCTGAGTGCCTTTCTCTGGTGTGCACAACCTGCTCGGGTTCACAAGTGCAGATGGCTGGTTGGGCAAGGGTGTTTTTTCATCCTCATCCACTGTCTGAGAAAACGGAGACCCAGAGATGTTCTATCCTGCTCCAAGTGATACCAGGAAGTTCTTGTCTCTAAAGACTTCACTTGGGACAGGTGAATTGATGAGCTATGGGGCTAACTGTGCTCTAACCGTGGAAATGCCAGGTTCTTCCTGAGATTGGAACCTGTGTCTATGGTCAAGAGAAGGCGGCCTAGAGGGCTGAAATGGGGGATGCCTCAGGATTAGGGGGTGATGGAGGCCAATCCAGACAGATCCTCAGTCCTGCCTCCTCTCCCCTAGGAGTTCGACCACCATTGCAGGTGTGTGAATAACTGCTTGGGGCACCGAAACATCCGGCTCTACCTGCTACTCCTACTGTGCCTTTGCCTCTACCTGGGTGCCATGCTTACCACGTGCGTGGTTTTCATCATGCAGAGGAGGCACATGGCATTCCTGGACTATACCATGACGTATCCACACAGTCCCAAGGGGCCACCCTGAGAAGAGCTGCTTGTGGTGGGGAGAAAGGGGCAAACAGCCAAGTAGGGACAGAGGGGACCCAGGTCAGGGCTAGAGGGAGAAGTCACTTAGTGAGGACTTGTAAAGGAGATATGGAAGTCCAGTGGGGTCAGTGACATGGGCCAGGTAGGATGACTGTGGAGTTAAGAATCTAGTGGGGCACAGAATAGGGTAATAAACATTGAAAAGGGACATGTGGGCGGACAGTGTGGTGGAGTGAGGTTTCACTTGGGTGTACTGGACTAACTGTCCAGTCCAAGAAGGGAGAGTGTTTGGGGGGTGCTAGCTGGAGTGGGAGGGAACGAGGGAGGAGTTGAGTAGAAAAGCAGGGCCAGGGAAGAGCTCTTCCATGGCTTCACTTCTTAGCCTGTGCACAGCATCCTAGAGGCTGTACCTGCTGGGGCCCTCCTGCTACCCGTCATCCTGCAGTTGTTCATCAAGGGAGTGGCCGTGGGCGCCGCGAGGCGACCCTAAGAGGACCAGGTAAGTGGTCTGAGTGTATGTGTCCTTGATTGTGTGGAGGCGTCTTGCACCTCTGCAATTAGGCACTTTGTGTGTTTTCTCCACTGCCCTTGGCCCTGATGTTGCTTCATGAGTCCTTCCAGACCCACCTCTGAAGATGCAACTGAGATATCTCTATACCCTAAAGATTGGTGGCCATTCTCCCTCCTGGGAGCATTGCATTGAAAGCCTACTGTGTGCTAGGTGGCAGTTATTTGAGGGATGGGTGTAGAGATGAGTAAGTATGTCATGCACTTGTGTTGATCAGCAACCTGCAATCAGAATAACACAGGGAGACACCCAGGAACACTGTGAGAAGAGTGGTCCATCCTGAGTGGTGTAAGAGACTGGAAGAGACTGGGAGTTTGGTGAAGTCCACGCTGTAGAGTAGAACATGTCACTCTCTGTGTCCTGTGTGCTTTTGGAGAGGAGACAGGAGGGCATTGACTGTGAAAGGTACAATTTTGCAGAAAGGCCCAGAAACCTGAAAGTAGGGTGTTAACAGAATGATGAAGAAACCGATCTAGTTCAAGCACAAGGTGGCATGACGTTGGCCCCAAGGGTGTCAAGATTAGGAAGACCCAGAACGTCAAGTGTGGAATGTAGTTTTCAAGTAGTGGAAACCTGGGAGCCATGGTAAAATTTTGTAAAAATGTCAATTATTGAGGGTAATTACAAACAATAAAATTTACCCTTTTTAATCTATAGTTAGGGATTTTGACAAATGACATCGTGTACTCTCCACCAAGATCAAGGTTAACCAGTTTCATTACCCCTGAAAATCCTTTCATTCTTGTTGTCACGTTCTCTCCCTGAGTCCTTGTGGTGTTTCTCTTTCCAGATTAATGCATAAATTGTGTTTTGGGCTTTCTGGTCTGGCTTCGTTAACTGAGCACAACACATTTGAGATTCATCTATGTAGTTGCTCATATCAGTAGTTTATTGTGTTTTGTTTCTGTGTAGTATTGTATTTCCCTACAGATTATTTATACATTCACCAATTGAAGGATTTTTACTTTGCATCTAGTTTTTGGCAGTGTTTTTGTTGGTCTGTTTTGTTTTTGTACCAACGATTGAACCCAGATGTGCTTAACCACTGAGCAACAATCCCAGCCTCACCCACCCCCACCCCCGCACCCTTATGTTTTCTTTTTAAAAAAATCTTTAAAATTTTAAGAAAGGGTCTTACTATATTGCTTAAGGCCTTGTTAAGTTACTAAGTTACTAAGTTTCTGAGGCTTTGAACTTGTACCCTGTTGCCTTTGCCTCCCAAGCCACTGAGACTACAGGCACGGGCCACTGTGGCCAGCCAGTTTGGGGCAGTTAAAAATAAACCTGCTACAATAACCATTGGTGCACAGACATGTGGACATAAGTTTTCATTTCTTTTGGATAAATTGTTAAGGGTGGCATTGCAAACTCGATTTACCTATCTATACTGACTGCCTGTCTAATTCTGGCTTCACTTGGCCTAATCTTTCATGCTTCCAGAATCCATTTTATTTTTACAGAAACTGAATCTTTCAATCTTCCATAAACCAATCAGAGAATGTATTCTCTTTTTTTTCTTTTTGCAGTGATGGGGTTGAACTCAGGTCCTCACCCATGTAAGTGCTCTTCCAATATGCTTGTTTCCCTGGCTCAAGATATTAGTTATAGAGTTACCCACAAATCCTCACAGCAGCCAATGCAGAGAAAATGGCCAGATCCAATTTTGATTACAAAAAAACAGGACACTGATATTGAGAAAATGATACTGAGCCAATTCATCAAAGAAGGGCTGAAACAGGAACTAAGATCTTAAAGCTACAGTCAAGACCTCAGGACTTCTAAGCTGGGTTTGGCTCTACACTTGGAGCTGACTCAAGGAAGGTCTTAGATTCAGACTTAAGAAATCACAAAGTGGAGAGGCAATGGAGGAGAGCACAGTGGTAGTCAGTGTCCAGCTCCATTGGTGATCAGTAGACATCAGCTTAGGATTCATCTCCATTGTCACCATGCCAACTGCTCTGCTCTTCAACAAACTGTGCACAGTGCTGAAGGTTCAGGCATGTTGCTAGATGTTGGCAATCTGGAGGTGAAGGATATCACTGCCCTTTAGTCAGATCAGGGAGGCAGGTGTGGAGACAAACTATGACATCAGAAATGACACCTGACCTATGATGTGCCCACTCCAAGAGAGTGAGTGGCAAATATGGCCACCTGGAATCCATCCACTTTAATTAGTATTTCTATCCTTTTTGGAAAGATAATTAATTAGGAATATTATATGGGCTTAAGCAGATACAAATATAAATATTAGTTTTGTGTAAAATGGAGACATTTCATATCAGTAAGTGAAATAATATTGGGATATGTAATTTTCATATAGAGATGAAATTGTGCACATCTCTACCTCATACCCAAAAGTAATATAAGCCTTAAATAAGGACCTAAATATGAAAATTTAAATTTCACTACAAGAAAACACAGAATGTCTATGACATTGCAATCACACAGAATTTCGTCTTTCTTTCTTTCTTTCTTTTTTCTTTCTTTCTTTCTTTCTTTTTTTATACTGGGGAGTGAATTCAGGGACACTCAACCACTGAGCCAAATCCCCAGCCTTTTTTTGTATTTTATTTAGAGACAGGGTCTCACTAAGTTGAATAGGGCCTTGCTAAATTGCTGAGGCTAGCTTTGAACTCTATCTTAATGCCTCAGCCACCTGAGCTGCTGGGATTACAGGCGTGCACCACCATGATCAGCCAGATAAAATTTCTTAAACAAATTTTGGAAATTAGATAGTATAAAGAAGATGTCATTGGAAGAAATGATGCATTTAACCTTATTGAACTGTCTACATCTGTTGATCAAATACAAGAGATAATTTAAAACTGGCA
Organism: Ictidomys tridecemlineatus; assembly: GCF_052094955.1. Lineage (NCBI taxonomy): Eukaryota > Metazoa > Chordata > Mammalia > Rodentia > Sciuridae > Ictidomys > Ictidomys tridecemlineatus. The sequence continues at coordinate 177,388,334 of NC_135479.1, forward strand.
TTACTCTTGGAGAAAACGTAGTAACAAAAGACAAATATAGAATATATAATAAAGCATACATATATTTTTAAAGTTCTAAAGTTTGCAGATTTAAGAAAAAAGATTTTGACTTTGTTGAGCTTAATTTATTAAAGGTCACTAAATGTTTATAACAAACATTTTAAGTCAAAAAAGAGGAAATGAGCCAGGCACAGTGGTGCATGCCTATAATCCTAGCAGCTCAGGAGGCTGAGGCAGGAGGCCATGAGCTCAAAGCCAGCCTCAAAAAATGAGGTGCTAAGCAATTCAGTGAGAATCTTGTGTCTAAATAAATTGCAAAATATCACTAGAATGTGGCTCAATGGTAGAATGCCCCTGAGTTCAATCCCTAGTATCAAAAATAAATAAATAAATAAATAAGAAATGAAAACAATAACCTAGACACCAGATTTCTTACTCTGGGCCACCAGCCAAATTTCTTGCAACTTAACATTACCCATGAGGGCGCCATTGTAGTGGCCCTGGGTAGGCACAAGGAGATCAAGTGGGCAAATCCAGAAGCAGGAAGAGAGAGAAAGGACAGCCCGAGGCCCAGGGCAATTTCTCAGGTCTTACTAAGCTCTGAGTTTTAGCCCGAAGCCAACACAGTCCTCCTCCTTCCCCATCAGGTCTTTCTAGTTCCTTATTTCTCTTTCCTCTCTCCCTAGCACCCCTTTGACAGCCATATCCTTTGAAATTCCCATGTACACTTGTGATACCAGTCCAGATAGGGATATATCCAGATTTTGTGGAGGAAGATGCTCATATAATTGGGGGAGGTTAGAGAAGTCTATTTAAGGAAGACTGAAAAACATTAAGTATGCAAGTTACAAGAACACATGGCTAGGGGCTTTCTGAGAATCCTTATAAGAGAACTAACTAACTATTAGACTAATTAGTTTTATAGGAAACTTTCCTCCTACTGCATTCTCTAACTGTTGAACTACCTGAATGCTCACTTCCCATCCATGGTCAGAACCCTTCACGCTTGCATTGGGGGGATAAAGGAAATGATGGAGAGGAAGAGGACAACTACTTTAAGGTCCCTCAAAACTTTGTTTTAGTTGGAAAGTGTCATCAGGCTGAGCAACAATAACCCCACTTACAAAATCCACCTTCCCGGTGGGCTTTTCACCTGCTTCACACAGCCTCTGGCCTCCCGGTGCTTTGACGTTAGCTGTCCACTAGGTGGCATCAGAAGGTCGCACATCCCGGACTGCTTTTGGAGGGAAAGCACTAAGCTCACCTAAAAGTGTCCTTTCTCTTTTCCTTTAGCTACTAAAGGGCGCTGCTGAAGTCTCCTTGGGCCCCTGTGGAAAGAAAAACCCGTTGCACCAGGCATCAGAGTGGTCGACAGTTAAACCGAGGCAAAGGAAACTGGAGAACACAGCTTAAAGAGCTGCTGTTAGGAAAGAGGCAGGTGCAGGGGCAAAGCCTGGGCTGCTGCCCAGGCTTACACCTAAGACCCAGGGCCCTGAGCTGTCAGCACAGGCGCCCACCCTGACCACAGTCCCTTCTTCTCCTGGGGCCCTGTATCCAAAAGGCGAAAGACGGGTTCCATCTTCTCTGGGATGGTACACCTGTCGCTGTGGTCTGGCTCCCCACTCACCAGAGGCCTTCTGCTCCTTTACTAGGGTCGCCCACCTATAATCCAACACCACCTGTACTGCCAGCCACGTGTTCAGGAGGAGCCTCTCCCACCTGGTCACAGTAAGTAGGCCAGAGGGAGTGAACTCCACCAGGTTCCCAGATACCAATCGCAGTTTTTCAGCTGAACCCACCTAGAACACATAGAATCTGTGGAAGACTTTGGATTCACCTATTGGAAACAAGCAGACAGAAGATATCACCTGAAAAACAAGGTGACAGCATCATCACCATTGGGGGCAAGAAGCAGATACCAGAGTGCTTCTCTCCAGCATATGCAGGCATAAGGCAGAGCTCGAGTTGCTGGTATATGAGCCAGTGGTAAATCTATATGATAACACAACCCTGTAGTAAGTGTTGGATTCAGGCTGCTGTGCTAGCATTCACTTTTTCACTGAATCATAACTGAATGTGGGAACTTCCTTGCATATGCTGTCATTTAACCCTCACTGGGAAGAAATCTGTAATCCTAGTGTATCAAATGAGAAAAGGTGCTCACAGTAGTTAATTAAAATTTACCCAAAACATTACAACTCTCACCCCAACCAATGACTTAAGTTTTAAACTTTCTGGGGCTTTGGGGTTGTTTATTGTTCTTCTTCAGCTCCCCAAATGATTCTGATGTTAGGAAGTGCTGAGAACACTGCTCCAGGAAAATGTAGTGAGTTCTGAGTCTCTTTACTCCCACCAAGTTTCCCAACTTTCTATTTTTTCTACCATTGTCTTCTGTGTTCCTTTTCCTAGAAGCTCCTACAACTCTCCTACAAGGTTAGATTCTCTTCCTAAGTTCTCAAACCATCTAGGTTGGAGACAAGCCTGGAGCCAATACAACAGAAGTCCCTGACTACCTCCCCCATCTCAGCCCCACACACCCTCAATGGGCTTAATTAAGTTCCCCCCACTCCAATACACACACACTGTTATGATGGCAAGGACTGGGAGAACGGTGCTGATCACAGCTCCCAACTTGCTCTTGCATCTCAGCTCACTCCCCTCTCTGCTCTTTAATAAAGAATAAAAATCTGCTGCAGCTGAGTTCCATAACTAGGACCACAGCCCTAATGATCTCATTTAACTCCAGGGCCTCACTTCATTCCCAGCTTCCTCCAATATCTTGATTTTTTATGTTAGAAATGAGATAATGAATGGGGAGCCAGGTAAGGTAATATATAACAAGAGCCTGTGGATATAACATCATCCTCTGATGCCAATGCAGCCACCAGAAAAAAAGGACTGGAAAGGGGATGCTTATCCCTTATAGGAAATAAAAATTTCAAGGGATAGAGGTAGGTGAGAGTAAGCAGCCTGAGGGTAGAAATCTATGTGTGGAGTGTTCCACTTTTTCTTAGTAATTATCACAGTTAAATGATTTGTTAGTGTGTATGAATGGCTGAATACAGACAATCCTGATAAGAGAGCCAAGTGTCTAATCTCTGCCCCTCAGCTATTTGAAAAGCACATGGTAGACAATCCATGCTGAGCACTTTGGCTTTGGTTTGTTTGTGCCATAAAATTTAAGATATAAATAAAGATGTGAGTTAGAGAAATTCCTTGGTCTGAAGTGAAAATAACAGATGTGAAGTATGTAAAAGAAATTCATATAGATGGGCACAGAGGCACATAGGCCTGTAATCCCAGCTGTTGGAAGGAGTGAAGCAGGAGGATGGCCAGTTCTATGTCAGCCTGGGAAACATAGGTCTTGCCTCAATATTAAAAGGGAGAGGGGGCAAGATGTGTAGCTCAGTGGTAGAGCACCACATTCCCCATTAAGACAAATATCACAAAAAAATAAACAAACAACAACCTGACATTCATTCATATTAAATTTTTTTATTTTCACACAAGGATCTAACTGCCTCCAGTTGGCTGCACCCTAGAGGCTGGAGGAAGCCCGCCCTCAGGTCGTAGGCAGGCACTGGGCAGCACAGTGGCAGGAGGTGGTCCTAAGGGCTCTGCCCAAGCCACATAGTTGTGGTGGTTGATCTGGGACCACAGATTTCCCCGACTGCCACTGGGCTGGGACAGGAGGAACACAGCTTTCCTGGATCTTAGATGTGGTCTTGGTCTTGAGCAGCCTCAGAAACTACGAACATGGTCGCCTCTTTGTACTTCACACAGTCTCCTGAGATTACTGTGTCTCCAGGAGGTGACACTGGCTTCAATTGGCCCCAGTCTTCGGGGCAGTTGGGCAGCTACTGAGCAGGGAGCTGCACTCTGGCTCCTAGAATCCTTCTGGGCAGAGCAGTGAGGATGCCCTCTGCCTCGGAGGTACTGAGCGAGGTTCCCCTCACCTCGCACCCTGGGAAAATAGTTCCCAAACTCCCAGGACCCCATTTGCAGAGTGCTCCTCAAACTCTAATGTGAAAAGGAATCACCAGACCATCATTTAAAAAGAGATTCTGAATCAGTAGGTGGACCCTGAGAGTGCAGTTCTAACCAGCCCTCGGGTGAAGCCCACAGAAAGGGACCACAGCACAGAGTACTGGAAGACTAAAAACCACAGCCAACACGACCAGGGCCTACAGGGCAAAGCTTTTTCTATTTTCTTTTCACAAACCAGACCCTGCTGTTGGCAGCTGCAGTGCACCAACTACCACTATACAAAAGGGACGAGAAGATCTTTGCTTGGTGAGGTATGAAGAGCTGTGATTACTTGTGCCATTGGGCAGTGAAGTATGAAGGAAACTCTGCACTCTTGATTTCTGCTTTGGATCAGTCAGAAACGCTTCTTGTCAGTACCCTGGTGCTCCAACATCTGCCCTTTCAAATGCTTGGATATACTTGGGAAATAAAGTATTATTTTAGGCAGTGAAAACTTAACCTCTCAGTAACATCATTTTAATTTCAGTGGCCTTTAGTGATTAAAAGATACCCTTTATAATTTATCACTATCTCCTACTTTATCTATGGCTTTAGATTTTTTTTCTCTATTTTCTAAAACACATTTTCATAAATCTAGAACAGTAATTAGCAATGGGAGATCAAAAGTCTTTGTCTTTTCACATCTAATGGCAGGAAAAGAGTAGAATCCATTTATCCAAATGATTCAATTGAGGATCAAAATTGTCTCTCCCCCTTTTTTTTTTTTTTTGAGAAAAAAGGAAAAGAAGATTTATTGCTGTGCTAGCAAAGGAGAAACACAGGGGACTCCTGTCCCAAAGGCTGTAATCCTGCCCATCAGCAGGAACACGGAGCTTTTAAAGAGGTGATTCAGAGAAAATGAGATTAGGGAGGAGAGATCAGCAAGGAGAAGATCAGGGAAAAGAAGGTAAGGGAAAAGATTAGGGAGAAAATCAGGGAGAAGAAGGTTGGGAAAAAGAAAAAAAAAACATGTAAATTTCAAAGCCCCAAGGGATATAGTCAAAACATCAGAGGAACCCCTGTTACATTTTCCCACTGTCAATTTCTAGCCTTCATTTCTATGGAAAGTGGGCAATGATATCTCCAAGTTACTTTCTGCTGAAAGGGGGAAGTAACCCAAAGTCCTTGTTCTCTATTTGGTGGGGCGTGGACAGTTAAGAACATTCAGCATCAGAACAGTCCAGAGCTCCACTGTGGCAAATGGCAGGGGACTGGACCATGCATATATAGAGCAGGGATAAAGCCACCTTGTATCTTTGCATGGAAGTAAGTTCCTTCATTCTTGAGAGGGGCTCTTTGTCTTGTTCCACCCTCTGCCTTTCATAATGGCCCTCTAGTTTTCTCACTCTAAATAAAACAAGGCAAATTGGAAATCTCAATTTTCCATAACAAATTATGTACTTTCAATGACAGGTGTGGCATGAACTCACTTAAGGGATTCTGAAAGACAGGGATAGGACTGAAGCCAGGGCCCAAGGCAGAAGCTAGTGCTGGTAACAGATAAGTTCAGAATGGGAAGGCAAAAGTCAAGGCTTAACCTAAAGGCCAATGGACAAAAAAAGGTCTTATGTTTTCCCATTTGCTGAATGTTTTGCTCTCCTATTTAACAACTAACTGAATAAACTTATGAAATGACTACTTATTTTTTTCTTTATTTAAAGTGAGGATAAAATGTCATCAAGAAATATTCCCTCACAATCCATAAAGCCAATTAAGACAAATATGATTATGTTATTATAGATCAAATAAGGTTGATTTAATTTGGAAAACTTCTTAAATGTCTAGAAAAGGAAAGACACCGAAAGGAAACTGTTCCTGTGCCAAGGCATATTCCAGGCTCAAGATCTGGGCACCACTCCACCCTGTGCCTTTCCAACCCAACTGAGGAAGGTGTGAATCTGCAGGCTCCTGTGCAGAGATGACAGCAGGGGACAGTGGATCAGAAACAGAAATGAGTTTCAGAGACCAAGGAAAAAGGAGCATGCTGTGGGAGTGCCTCAGGGGACACATATGGCTTCAACAGGTTCTTCTTATTTTCTGTTCTTTTGCATCTATTAATCTACTGGGACAAGGACTTCATCTGCAGCAGCGTGGGGCTGCCAAGACCAGACAGGTACTTAGACAGAAGTCTCCAATCCTATCTATCTATGTGGAAGTTATTTCTGTGCCTTTAAGAATTCTGATCAGCAGCTCTAGTAAACTAGATTGGGTTCTGGTCTCCTCAAGGCTTTCCAAGCTGGGGAATTTCCCCCCAACCCTGTTCTCTTTCCAGATGGACCTCTAGAGTTGCAGAAATCTGTGCCTGTTCCTACAGGAGAGAAAAAATATGGATTTTTTCATCTTTGCCTATGTAGTTCTTTTAAAATTGATTTATTTATGGGCACATATTAAACTGTAAATATTGAGGAGGAATTTTGCTCATCTTTCCATATATACATATGGAGTGTATTGATCACATCCATTGACTCTTCTTCCACCTTCTCTTCACACTTTCCCAAGCCATAACAATCCCTATTCTACATTAAAGTAAAATTTTTTAAGATTCCACATTTGAGAGGGAACATGCCATACTTATAGCTATTTTCATAACATGTGGCAAAAGATAAGCACTCTGTATATGCTTAAGTTAGTACCAATGCAGAGTTTATGACATTGAAGGTAAAAGGATCATTAAACACAGTAGACTGTGGTCCTGTAAAATGCTAAATATATGTACTTCTGACAATTTCAAAGTGAATCTGATAGATAGGGGACAGTGAGTCATGCATGTAATCCCATCTACTCAAAAGATTGAGGTGGAAGGACTTCAAGTTCTAGGACAACCTGGGAAATTTAGTAAGACTCTATCTCAAAAAGAAAATAAATATCAAGTGGATCTGGTACAAGAATGTGAAAAATCCTCTTACATTAGGGAGATGTTTAAAAAGCTTATGTTTTTAGCATAATAGTACCAACACATAAGAATAAATATAACTTTAAAAGGGTTGTTAGTTGTATTATGTCAGTTGCATTATGTCCTTTTACCTTCCTTCAGTACTGAGAATTGAAGCTGGATCACTTTAGAACAGAGATACATCCCCAGCCTTTTTTATCATTCTGAGACAGGATCTCCTTCAGTTTCTCAGCCAGGCCTCAAATTTTACTCTTTCTGCCTCAACTACTCTAGTAGCTAGGATTACAGGTGTATTTGAAAACTGTGCCTGAATGACCTATATGATTTCTTAATATCTGAAATCTACTTTTTGAAATTAACAATTTTGTTCTCACTCACAGGTTAATCAATCATCACCACCTGTGGCTTAGAAAATTTAAATGTCACTTAAATCTATTATAAGTTGAAACAAGAATTTCAATCTGAACCCCGTATTTAGTTATTTGATATTTAAGTCTATAGCTTGCCCTCCCTTCCTTTCCTTCCCTCCCATGATCTCTCTCTTCCCCTTAGTCCTTTTAATGTAGAAATTCATCTGTACAAAAACAAAACAGGCAGTTGATAATTCCAGGGAAGACTGAAGAATTGATCTCCATCTTCTCTCAGTCCTCCCCAAGAGGTCCTAAATTTCGTTATCATCTAGAGCATAGCCTGTGCTTTGATTTGGAATAGTGAATTAAGCCTTTGTAGAAGAACAAGTACATGCCCTGAAGAAATGCTATGTGACATAGGACATCACATATGTAAAGGAAACAGAGAGACTGGCATTTCACAATAAGTAACCCTTTGTAAAATATTTTAACCTTAAATCTAATTAATAACTGATGCCATTTGATTTATCATAATTTCATTCAAGATGATTGCTTTCCTTTTTTTGTTTTGCTTTTTTGATTTGTTCTTCTTAGATATACAGAAGAGTCAAGTGAAGATGATTGTTTTTCCACTGAAGTTCATCAGACCCAGCCTTCTGAAGCAATTTGCCTCCAAGAGTACCATCATCGCCTGCCGCAGTCTGGCTGGGCACAAAATCACGAGCCACCACACACCTTGTAGATTCAAACAGCAACTCTTTATTCCTGAACTCACACCGGCCTTCTACAAACACGTTCTGGGCCACAATTCACATACTCCACCAGGCTCTAATCAGCAGGATATGCCCTATTCCCAGCAGGGTACACATTAAACCTGGAACCGCCCTAAACCCAAGGAGCAGGATACTCCCTAAACCCGGATCCGCCCTGGTCCTTGAGCAAGGTCACCTTACTCAAGCATACATGCAATGTCACTGCAACTGTCCAAGGCAAGTTCATTTCCTTCCTCTAAGCAACATGGGGTACACTGGCAAGGAAATTTCGATGCGTCATTCCTACTTGGCAATGGCTCTCAGCAATCACTCAACATAATGAACTCTACATTAGGATTGGGCAAGAAGGGCTGGGGTTGTGGCTCTGTGGTAGACTGCTCCGCTAGCACATGTGAGGCCCTGGGTTCAATCTTCAGCACCACGTAAAAATAAATTAATAAAAAATATGTATTGTGTCCAACAACACAAAAAAAAATTAAAAAAAAGATTCTGCAAGAGAGCCATATATAAGCATCTGAATGCTTAACAGCCACTCTTTTGCCACTTCTCTGAACCCTAACACTGTTTCTCCTGATCTAGAGGCCAAAATCATGGGCCATTACTCCTGTGTGAAGCAGGTTCTGAATTCTGCAGAGATGACACTGAGATCCCAGTTGCTTTTGATATTGAGCTCAGAAGATTCTAGGCCATGGCTACTCCCCTACATTTCTACTGGGAACTACTCTCTACGCCATGGGGGGCTGGATATTGGGCTTGTCCTTGACACACTCAGTTGCCTACAGCAAAGATACTAAGAAACAGGCCTAGTTCCTCCTACCTGCCTGCCTGGAACCCAATGCCCATGGCACAGAAGAACTCAAATTCAGCCTCAGGAGAGTGCCATGCTGCAAAGCAACCATGAAGTCACCTGTCCTGGCAGCTTCTCTTGATCACATTTATGTAGTCCTGGAAAGAGGCTTCCCAGAAACATGCTGATCTTAACCCTGGGCCATGATCTCTGAGTCCTAAAAGTACTGAGTATTCAATCTGAGGGATTCTATTTATTCTCCCTTTCAGACAAATGTAAGATTTCTCTCTTACACATGTCTCTTTGTTTACTTACTAAAAGGCAAGAGATATTATTTTTATAGACCCTCATAAATATTTGATTCTCTTGTTCAACAGTAGACAGAATGAAGAGAGAACAGAGAGAACAGAGATGGAGAAGTTCTGCACGGGGTTGGGGACAAAGCTCTGATTCTGAGCTGTGCTATGAACTTGATATCAGAGCCTTAGGGAAGGGATCCTAACTTGCTTTGGTGGGCAGAGTTATGGAAAGTATGCAGGTGAACAATGCAAAAGAGCCACAGCTGTTGGCCTCAAACAAATCTATCCAAGTATAGAAAAGAATGTGTGGCAGGAGTTCCTTAAGTGGGAAGTGTGTCTCCTTGGATAGTATTTTTGTTCTGCATCTACTTAAGGAAGGGCCTGGAAGTCTCCAGTTTCTAATGCCTTCACACAGCTGCCCCTGGCCAGCACAGCCTCTCCCAGACCCTAGCCCCATTCAGATTAATGTCACTCAGATATGGTTTAATATCCACCATGGAGAGGAGGTTTTAGAGGGCAAAACTTCTGCTTCTGGTTTCTGGATCTCTGTGTTAATGCAGTTAATATATATAGAAAATATAAAAATGTCTGTTTAGACAATTTATTTCTTGATTGAAAAGCTTATATGAAAGGAAAACTGTAAAAATCCATAAAATTTTGAAATGCATTATTTTTGCTGAAATAAAAATGTTAAACTAACTTGATAAGAACATCCTGAAAACAGAATATTTTAATACTTTTTTATGGAGAAAATGTATATTTTATGAATGAAACCTAAGTCCATTCTTTTGTGGTTGTTAAAAATAAAAAGGATTGTAACAGGCTAAAAGGCACCAAGAGGAATGTTAACGAACAGTTGTGTTCCTTTTGCCTTTAGGAACAGAAACTGAACACACTTAGTTTAAGCACAAGGGATGAGAATAACTCATAATCTGATCAAAAAGCAAAGATAGATTTAAGACTGAACATCAAAGAATGTTTCAAAAACACACAGCAGCAGACACACAAAAAGAGACTTTAAGAAATTAGAAAAAACTGCATCAGGAGGCATCAAGCCTAAAGCAAACCTCTTCAGAGCCACAAAGGCCCCAGCAAATGTCAGAATACTGGGTCACTTCAAGTGTTTGTGGGAAATGTGTGCATGCAGTACTGCACAAGACTATTGTTGGAAAGTAAATGCTGTGTTCACCCTAAAAAACAATCTGGTAATGCTCAGAAAAGTTCAGGTAATACTCTTTTGAGGAAAGAGTTATGTTTATGGGCACCTGCCTTAGGTAAATTCTCCGACAGGTGCATAGGGACAATTATGTGTGGTGATAGGGGACAGCAGAAATACAAGTGTCCACTGCAGGACAATGGAGAGGTAGAGTGTGCTAAGGCACATCAGAGGCTACTGTGTCAGAGTTCAAAGCTGCAGGTGAAATGTACATAAAAAGATCTTAGTAACTTGTAAAGAAGGGCTTTGATTGCAGATTAGTGGTAGAGTTCTTGCCTGGCATGCATGAAGCCCTGGGTTCACTTCCCAATGCTACCATAAATAAATAAATGGATAAATAAACAAACAAATAAAAAATGTTAAAAATTCATTGTTAATAAAATTAGATATGTCTTTTGAAACTTTGTACATCAAGTGAAAATATAATCACCTATAGAATGAATCATTCCTCTTCCTATAACTTGTCCAAGGTGATCTGTGAAAATGGTTCACTATTGTCTTGATACACAAAACTCCACAAAATCTTACAAATAAAGAGGTTCAAATTTTTGTGTTCACTATTAAAACACAAGGTAACTGCCAAGTCATCAAGGGTATGCATATCCAAAGGGCCACCAAGAGTCTGAAAGATGTCACTTTAAATATAAAATGTGAGTTGGCATAGTGGTTCATTCTGTATTCCCAGGAGCAATATAGACTGAGGCAGGAGATTCCAGAGTTCAAGGCCACCCTCAGCAACCTTGTGAGGGTTTATGCTACTTACTGAGACCCTGTCTTAAAACAGAAAATTTAAAAAGACCAGGGGATTAACTAAGAATTAAGTACCCCTGGGTTCACTCATCAGGAACCAAAAACCCAAAAGTAAACAAAAAATGTGTGCCTTTCCACTGTTAAAATGGTAGAGTTGATTGGTGTCTCTAAAGAGTAGAGCTGACATAGGGTCCATAGACCAAAAAAAGTACTCAATTTTGGCAGACATCTTTAAATGTGGAAGAGTAATGCTAAACTTGAGGATTTAGATATGAGTTTTTTGGTCATTTAATGTATCCAATGAGTAAAGAACCTAGATATACTGCCACATTTATAGAGCTCATGGCCAGATTAACCCATACATGAATTCCCCTGCCCCACTGAGATGATCCTTACTGAAAAAGAATTGTTTCCTAAACCAGAAGAAGAAAATGCATACACACGCATGAAAACAAACACATGCACAAAAAAGAAACACAAACAAACAAAAAAACAACAAAAAGAAAAAAAAAAGGAAAATGTCTCTAAATTGCTGAGACTTTAAATCCTCCTGCTGCAGGCTCCAGAGTCACTCAGATTACATCTTTGCTGCAGCAGAGCTGGCTAAATATACATTTAAATAAAATAGAAATGGGATGAATTGCTATAAAAAAAAGGAAAGTAGATAAAGAGGAACAACTTAGGATAAAATACTCCTATTTACATTAGAAAAGGTTAGGATTCTGGGGGTGAGGTGCAAACTATGGATAATGTGAGATTAACTCTATTGATTTGTCCTTTAGACAGGAAAATCATAGGAAATTTAGATTCACTTTAATGCAGAAAATCTAGGCATAGAATAGAAAATTTACAATTCTAGGGACTGGGGTTGGGTCTCAGTGGTAGAGCACTCACTAGCATGTATAAGGCACTGGGTTTGATCCTCACCACTACATAAAAATAAAGAAATAAAGAAAATGTGTCCATCTATAATTTAAAAAAAAAAATACAATTCAAAATAGCCATAGGACTCTCCTTTTCTCAAAACAACCTGCTTCCCTTACTCATTTCCCTACTTAGCCATGAATGCTTTAAAACTAGCTTCTCCATCCAGTTCCAAAATGAATTAGCTTATGGTCTTAAGACTATGATCCAGCACCACTGAGTCTGGTCTCTAAAACCAGGCAATCCCTGCACAATGGGGAGAATTAGCTTGGTTCAATAAACCATTCAGGAAATCCCAGCAAATGAAAAGACTGAGGAAAGAAAAACACATGTTTGAGGCCATACTAGGCAACATGGCCAGATCTTGTCTCAAAACAGAAAATAAAAAGGGCTAAGAAGAAGCTCAGTGGTTTAAAGCCTAACATTCAATCACCAGCATGGGTGGAAAAAATAAAATGGGATGCAGGATTGGACACAGTCATTACTTTATGTGGTTGGTTTGTTTTTGTTTGGGATACCAGGAATTGAATTCAAGGGCACTTGAGAATGGGTCCAAATCACCAGCCCTATTCTTTCTTTCTTTTTTTTCTTTCTTTCTTTTTTTTTTTTTTTTTTTTGGTATTTTATTAGAGACAAGGTCTCACTGAGTTCCTTAGCACTTCACCCTTACTGAGGCTGACTTTGAACTCAAGGTCCTCCTCCCTCAGTGTCCCAAGAGACTGGGATTACAGGGGTGCATCCCTATGCCTAGCTAATTTGTCTATGTTTATCTGAAATAGGGAGAGAATTTTGATACTGATTTGAAACTGCCAAGGACTGGAGCCTGCCTTGCCACCCACACCCACCCACCTTTTCACTATCTAATTCAATCAAAACCAAGCAATTTTAACAATGCCTTCAGGATTAGTCCATTTGCACCTTAATCCTACCAGGTTCTTCAATTTGTGATGCAAATGAAGGTCCCAGGAAAGTGATTGGATATGTCTTCTGAGATCAGCTAGAAGACATACCACTATAAAAAGGTGCAGTCCATACCAGACTGAATCATTTGCTCCTTTTCCTTGTCCAGGAACACACCTTGGCCTGGTAGGGAAGCTGAAACTATGGCGGCCCCTCTGTCAACCTCAGGATCCCTGACTCCCAGGAGGGCATGTCCAGAGATCAACATGCCACTAGGCCTGAACCCAGAACAGGAGTGGGCCTGGGCAATGGATAATTTTTCTGCTCTGAGCCGCCACTCCTTCCAGTGCCTCCAGAACTGTGGAGATGTGAATTTTTTGGTAAGCTATCTCACTGGGCCTACACAGAACAGGGAGCTGTCTTTGGGAATCTGAGAGTAGTGTACTAATGGAATATGTTGTTACACAGGAGCAGAGAGTTGAGAGGGGCAAAAAACGAGGTCTAGACCTGAGCATCCAGGAGCCAATGACTGAATCCACTCAGCAGCTCCAATCACCTCAAGAAGAGGCAAGCCCTACCATCAGTGCAGCCCAAGGGGCCCTGAACCTCCGAGGAGGTGCCAGTGACTGGGCTATTGGACAAACACACATTCAGGCTGCCTCTTGGAGCCCAGCTCATCCCTGGAAGCTGCTGAAAACCAAGCCCTACATCCCAGAGGAACCCAGAACAGAAAGGAATCCCAGCCTGGAGGACGACTTGCAGTACAATATCCATCAGCCAATGCCCTGAAAGGAACCTGAAGGAACTCCATTGGGGACCCTCATACTGACCTTGTGGACTCATGCACTGGGACTGTGCCCTGTATGCCTAGGAGCTTTGGCTGTGCTGATCTTTTTCTCCTGAATGAATTAAAGGTTCTTCAATAAGGAAAAAAAAAATCTTTGTGTAATTAATTTGATAAGGAACTCTTCTTTTAGATGGACTGAGAATTCTAATAGTTTCTAATCTGATTGAATTTTTCATGATAATTAAACCCATTCCTTTATTCACTCATTGTCTATTGATTTTGAGGGAGTGAGTCAGGGTGGGGAGTTGTATAGGTGGGTCTGGGACAAGAAGGAGACAATTACCCAGGTCAGAGCTGTGGGCTGAACCCAAGGGCATCTCTGAAGATATGAAGGTAGAGTTTTAACAGAGTGTGTAGTTGGGTGGCCACTTGCTGGTGTTTCTTCAAAACTGAATGTGACCTTCTTGAACTCTGGAGAGAACCAGTATCAATAAGTGTCCTTTAAATGGTCTCCAGTTACATTACTTAGGAAAGAAGACCAAATGAAATCTCTAGTCTTGGGCCTTCTGAGTTGACAACCAAGGAATCCAAGACATCAGCTTGGCTGTCCAGGCAGTTACAGAATTCTGCCCTGGTAGGCTCTGTCCAATGGTGGGTGAAAGAATGGCCTAAGGCCTTAGCCGAAGCAACTTCATTTTAAAACTCGAGCTTGAAAACTGCACTATCACCAGGCATGTCTACCTACAGAGCCCTCTAGTATGGCCCTCAGACACAAATTAGTCACTTCTCCCTACCCTGACAAGTTCAGAGTTCAGCCTCTCCTATGTTGCACTCACTCTGATGAGAGCAAGAAGCAAAAAAATCAGGGTAGGGAAAAATAGACCAGAAGCTTTAACCCCAGAGCAAATGATGTCACTGAAAAATCTGGTGGCAGCTGATAGGAATTTAAAGGGTGATCAGAAGCCCCCAAATTTAGTATAAATGATGGAGCAAATGAACAGACATTCAGCCAGCTGACACTGATGCACACAAGCCTGAGAGACTGATGAGGACCTAGAATGACATCCCAACTCTTCTCATCTGCCTGATCCTTTGACTTGTTCTCATCTCTTTCAAATTCTACAGCAGCCTCTTCACTCTAGTGAAAAAAAGGACTTTTCCCTATGACCACTTCCTCAGCCAGCCATCAGCTCCACCCCAGGAGAAGCCTGCCTTAGTTTTTGACATGATCACTGTGGTCAAAGTAAATGTTCATCTGCTGGACTTAGAGCCCAAGGCTTGAGACTTTTGATCTGAAACTTAAGCTTAGCATGCAGAGGAAATTTCTATCATGAGTGTATCATGATTAAGTGTGATTTTAGAGCTTAGAATTAATCTAGAGTTGTTTGCTGTGAGTTGATTATGTTTATGAAGTGCTAACATTAAAAATTGTCAGTTCCTTGATTAAGAACCTATAGAGTAAAATTGTATTGAATGATTTGAGTGAATAAAGCATTGAAAATGGCAGAAGCACATGGACATTATTTATTTCTCCCCCTGGACTGCATAAGTTGCACCTTTTGCCCATCATGACAGTGGAGTCACATGGCAAACATCAGTTTGCTCAGGTTGCTTTAGCCAGCTACCATCAGCAGGGTGCCATGATGAGTACCAGTAGTCTAAGCTACACAGGAGTCTCAGACAGGAGCACTGCTTGAAGCCACCTTGAGCAACAGAGCAATATCCTGTCTCAAAAAATAAAAAGATAAATTACTATACAGTAGGCTGAGCTTCAAGGGATGTAAATGCCTTCATTACATGGACAAGGACTTTTAAATTTTCCTGTTTCCTGAAATCCAGTAGGTTTTAGATGAAGGGATTTGGATTTAGAGGGGCTTAGGTGCTAGGTCTTCCTGAACAGTGGGATCAGACCTGTTTGTCTTTTTTGTCATCAGCTTAATTGAGTGTTAATTGTCTATGACAGGAAATGGGAGTAGAGGTCAAAGAGGAGTTGAAGTGTTTTTGTGGTTAGATATAGAGAGAACATTCCATGTGATCACCCTTACTTCTAAAGACTTAAAGTCTAAATCAGCTTTTCTTCTTCTCCTTCTCCTTGTTGATTTTTTTTGAAACTTGAGGACAATGAGAGTATTAGGCTCCACAATAAATAAAGGCAGGAGGCTAGGTGAAGTGGCCCAGTCCTATAGTCCCAAGGACTTAGAGTTTGAGGGAGGAGGGAAACAAGTTCAAGGCCAGCCACAGTAAATAAGGAAGTCCCTGTCTCAAAAAAAAAAAAAATTAGAGATGGAGCTGAGAGAAAGAAGCCTTGTTGACCATATGTGAAGCCATTGATTCAATCACCAGCACCACCAAGGAGAAGGAAAAAAAAAAACCACAATGAGACATGACCACATATGCCACTTTCCAACATTTCCAGACATTGGGAAATTTTATATTTTACAAAAGTAGTTGTACAAAAGGACATCTTTTCATTTTTGAGAAAGTTTTCATTGTTTTACACACACACACACTGCCTAGCCAAATAATTAGCATTGTCATAATGTACTTTCTTTTGGTTAAATTGGCATAAAACAAAATTAGAACTCTCTAGAAGTCTTTATACAAATTATGCTTTCAGTATTGAAAATCTTGAAAAGAAACACATAGCATAGCACATGATTAAAAATAATGCTGGCAAAATAAAATAATAGAAAGGAAAAGAAAAAATGACATTAAACTGAGTTTTTTTCTTGGTACTTGGGTATGAACCTGGGGTACCTTAACACTGAGTTACATCCTCTGCTGTTTTTATCTTTTAAGGGACTCTCACTAAGTTGCTTGGGGCCTCATTAAATTACTGAGGCTAGACTGGAACTTGTGATTCTCTTGTCTCAACCTAATGAGTAGCTGGAATTATAGATAATTTAGGGATTGATAATGGTCAATTGCATAGAGGTAGTACACAAAGCTGGCTAACTTTCACAATCACTAACTCTATTTCAAAATCTTATGTTGAAAGGAATTATGCTTTTTTAAAAAATTAAAATTTATTTTTTAATTGTAGTTGGACATACCCACCCACTGGGCAAAGTGCCTAAGGCCTTATAATTCTTTAGGGGCGTACAAAATTGTTTTCATTTCTTGTAAAACTAAAAGAAAACAATTAACTCTCATACCTAACATAACATCTAATATATATTATTAACATCTTGTCTTAAAATCATAGTGAAAGGATTTTTAATTTACTGTACTGATAGCCTTTTCAATGCAGGAATGAATCTCTGAAGTTTCAAGTGTGCTTGGGGCCAAGATTCAGGGTGGGTCCCTGCAAGGGGCAGAGGGCTACAGGTTCTGTTCCAATTCCTCAGCTTGAGGAAGGCTTAGCTCTTGACAAGTAGCACAGGGAGAGGCCAAGTGCTTTAGTGTGAATTAGGGAATGTACCAGGAAGAAAAGAAGGTATGTCCTGACTAGAACTTCATTTAGACACTTTTACTTAACTAATCTTTAACTAACCTTAACTAATCTTTGTATGGTTTAAAAGTTTGTCTTTTAATAATCTTCAGTATCTTTTGCATCTATTTCATAATTTAATAAGCTTCTTAATTGAATTACTTTTGATATTATTTGCACCCATTTTGCAGACTGAAATCTCAATATTTTTGTAGTTTTTGTGATTCTACAAATATTTTGCTAAAAAAGCCATTAATTAAATTTCACTTCAGTAGAATACTTTCCAGGAAGACACAGAAAGAAATGAAAGTGAAAGATTAAAGATCCTACACAAAATCTGTAAAATTGGGTACCATCATTATTTTTGTTTAGGGATTTAAAATCTACATGATTCCATATTAATGGGAAGCCATGTTTTTAATACTATAAATACGTACATAGATGTAGAAATCCCTAATACTCTCTAACTCTTGGATTTATAAGGACATTTAATATGTCCTAGAACCTCTATACAATCAATTCCGTTTTGATTTCTAAAGATTGCCTTGTTTCTAACTAAGTGGATCTTTTTTATCTTATACAATGAAAGAACACTATTTTTGTTGTTGTTGCTGTTCATAGAGTTTCTTGTTTTTTAAAAATAAATCTATGGAATAAATTTTTTAAAGTGGAATTCCTGTGTCAAACAGTATATTTAAAATTGATAGTATACATGGCTATATTGCATATTCAACTATCCTACCAATCTCATTCAAACAACCAGTATTGAGAAATGTATTTTT
The DNA here is from genome assembly GCF_052094955.1 of Ictidomys tridecemlineatus. Lineage (NCBI taxonomy): Eukaryota > Metazoa > Chordata > Mammalia > Rodentia > Sciuridae > Ictidomys > Ictidomys tridecemlineatus. The sequence continues at coordinate 177,406,251 of NC_135479.1, forward strand.
GCCAACTTTTTAATGACATGGGTTATAATGACAATTCCTTCTTCTTTTTTTATAAATTAGGAATCAAATCCAGAGACTCATGCATGCTAGGCAAGTGCTCCACCACTGATCTACATCCCTGGACCCTGTAATAAAAATTCTTAACACTTTCTAATATGCCATTTAAATGTGTGTTTCTTTTACTTTTCTTGTGTCTAACATTAGTGAGGCTAGCCTTATGCTTCCTACTAAAAAAGCTTAGTAGTATTATATATTTATCTGAGGGAATTTGAAAAGAGTTCTGTAATTTTCAGCATTTTTCTAATTAATTTTGGGTGAATGTCATTGATTCTATCTAATTATCAATAATTATTATGTTCAAAAGCATTAAGTGTCCATTCTTTTGTACTTTGTTTTGTCTTTGCCTCATTAACATCCATTTTTCTTCACTATTACTCATCCCAATCTGTTGTTTTGCTGAATCTTCCATTATGATTTCAAATCTTTGACCTCATAACATCTCTTTATGTTTTCACTTAGCACCATAACAGTCAAGAACTCTTGATACCCAGTGGAATCTGAATTCTCCTTTCCAGATTCCAGGTTCACACTGCCCCCAAACATCATTACTTTGCTGCTCTAGGAGAAACACTCATGTAATTTTAGCAAAAACATATCAGCAGTCAGAATTGGGTGAAACCTTGGTGGGGGGATAACATCACGTAACAGAGCTCTAGAGTACCAGAAGAAAATGTAGCAGAGGAAAAGATTCAGGAAGAAGAAAGTACCTTGAGTTCAGGAAGAAGTCAGTCTCTGGAACTGCATTGGCAATAGAAGTCACCATCGTAATCCTGGAGCTATCAAAGTTGTGTGCAGTTTCTGAAAAGAAGGAAGGAAGGAAGGAAGGAAGGAAGGAAGGAAGGAAGGAAGGAAGGAAGGAAGGAAGGAAGGAAGGAAGGGAAAGAAAGAAAGAAAGAAAGAAAGAAAGAAAGAAAGAAAGAAAGAAAGAAAGAAAGAAAGAAAGAAAGAAAGAATGAAGGAAGGAAGGGAGAAGGGGAGGGAGAGAGGGAACCCTTTGAGATGAAATAAAAATGCCAAACTGTGACTATATGAAAAGAGCTCAGGGTGAAAATTCAACCCAGGAGACCAATACCAAGTGCAAAGAGAAACATAAATGCCAATCCAAGGGATTAGACTTTTATATCTGGACTTAAAAACCTACGAAATACCATCTCATGTGTTGATTTAAAACCAAGATGCTCTATTCTCTTATACACTACAGAGTGTAATGTTTATGATGCAAATGAAAGTCATCACTTGCTTTGAGTCTTATCAAATAGATGCTATACTTATACAACTTATTGAGTCCACTTTCTTCCCAGAGTTAGATACTAAAGTCTTTGGCACATTTATCATAGCAGAATCGTTTGCCATATATTCAATAAAATTACTTTACATGATTGTTCTTTTTCAGTTATTTCACTGGAGCAAAAATTTAGCTCCATTTTGATATTTTGTAAAATATCACTGAGAAACAGACAAACTGTGTAAACTGATGCATCAATGAATAATAACTCAACAAGTAATGCTTAATCAAGGAGTCGATTTACTTTGGAAGGAAATAGACATATTGATAGATTCCTCTGCTTTGAACTGTTTGCAGAACTTGCCTGGACTATGTATCACTTGTATATATTGTGAACTATCTGTTGCTGCAGCAAATTGTGGTAATGCTGGAGTATCTTTGCTTATGTGTCACCAGTGGTACAATTTTTAAAAGGAGCCATCAATTGGCTTAGTGTCGTGGCATTTCTGTATCCTCCTCCCTTCTGCTAGTGATGGTCTAAAACTTGTGGGCCAACAAAAGTGAGGCAAAGAACCTCACCGCCCCCACTGGCTCCTAGGCCAAATTTGGGGAGCAACAGAGGTGAGGCAAAGAACCTCACCTCCCCACTGATGCAAAGGCCTGTCCACAAGTATGGCTGTCTGCTGGACCAGTATTCAGTGATGGGTATGATCCAATTGCAGTGGTACCAACCTAAGACAGGAGGCTGACGCCTAGAGGTCATCTCATCCGATGACGGGTAAGGACCATATGTTGTATTGGACAACCTAACAGGCACTGTCCCTAAGCCACATTGCTTGTTGTTTAATTAAACAAAAGGGGGGAGATGCTGAGAGCCACAGCTGAGTCGGAATAGCCCCTGGCATTTAGCCTATAATATTGATTGACAGGCGAGGCATTACTATCCGCCTCGGCCGCAACTTTGCAGTTCTCACCCTACTTTGGAGTTCTAGTGGGGATTCCCGGGGATTCCTGGAGAGTTCCCATTGGTTGGGGAATGCAGGAGGAGGGATTTCCGGCTGCTAGTTCCTGGAGGAGCTGCCTGGCATTTGGGAGCATGTGTGGAGTGTGCTGGTGGAGTTCAGAAATAAAGTTTGTTCCTGCTTCAGTGGCTCGTGGTTTGTGCCCAGCCAGACTGCAGCAGTATTAGTTACTTCTTTTTCTTTATTGATATCCTTCTGTCCTCCAGAACTAAAGCAAAAATATTTCTACTCCTTTCTTAGATCTCAAATTCCTGGAAGAGTGCACTCTCAAAGCATATATAAAGTTATGCCAGTCAGTTTTTCACCAATGTGCCCAAAATACCTGATAAGAATATTTTGGGTGAGGAAAGTTTATTTGGGCTCATTTTGTGCTCATGGTTGCGAGGTCTCAGTCCATGGTCAGATGACTCCATTGTCTCAAGTCTGAGATGAGGCAGAACAACATGATAGAAGGGCACTTTAGAGGAAATGTTCTCACCCTAAAGAAAGCCAGGAATGGAGAGCGAAGTGCCAGACCCCAGGCAGGGCTGGGGAGAGGAGAAAGGGGAAACAAGGGAGAAAGTCACACAGGGGGAACAAGGCTCAAGGCCCAGGTCCACTGCCAGGTGTCAGGTTTCAGGCAGCAAAGGAGGCTAGGGGTAGGGCTGTGTTTCCCATAGGGAGCTTTCAGGGGGCAGAAGCCAGCAAATTCCACGCCTCTGCCACAGGTGAGTAGATCCTCTGAGAGGGACCGGGACCCAAGGAGGGCCAAAGTATGGCACTGTGTGGGGAAACCCTATGTGCGGAAGTGGGGGCAGGGGTTGCTGGGTAAAAGGGGAGCCAGGTCCCATTGGAGGAGTCCAGGGAGAATCAGAGGGAACGGAGGGTGCCAGCAGTACCAGGTTACCACAGCAAAAGGAGGAGAGAGGGGAAGCACAGAAGTGGCACAACTGAGGGGCCTGGAATCAAGGGACAGGGACATGGACAGAGTCCTGGAGAAGGGCAGCCAGGGCTCAAGCAAGGAGCCAGGTCCAGGAATGGAGAGCCAAGTGCCAGGGCCCTGGAAGACCTAGGGAGGCAGGGAGAGGAGAGAGGGGAGCGAGTCGCTCAGGAAGAGGCAGGCTCAAGGTCCGGATCCACTGAAGGGTATCCAGGATGGGGGAGGAGGGCCCAGGCTGAGGGAGGCCTAAGGGCCCAGGCAAGGGGCAGGGCTACATTTCCCTGAGGGAGCCAGAAGGGCCAAGAAGCCAGGTCCACTCCCCGGGCTTGGGTGAGTATCCTGGGAAAGGGATGAGGAAAGGGGGCCTGAAAGGGACAGGGACAATAGAAGGGCCAAAGGAGGGCACAGCGGGAAGGGCCGGAGGATGGGTGCTAGTGGGGTGAGGGCCAAGACCCCAATAAGGAGCCCATGTGAGGGACCTAGAGGAGGGCCCATGCCATGAGAGAGCAGAAGAGGCTGGGGCCAGGCAGGGGGGGGCAGCACTAGTGGTCTGCAGTGCAGTGAAATCAAGGGGAACAGGGAAGCGGCCCAAGCAAGGGACCAGCAGTCAATGCCCAGGGACGCCCTGGGCAACAAGGATCACCAGAGGCTCAAATGAGGAAACAGGCCAAGGAATGGAGAACCAAGGGCTGGTGCTGGGGCAAGGGGCTCAGGACAGTGGACACATGTAGGGCATGATGTAACATGTGGGACATGTTGCGTCAGATAAGAGGAAACCTAACTTGCTGGCTGCTACCCACTTCCCGGTCTTGGGGCTACACATGGCTAGGATGGCGCCTGGTGATCAGCCAGAAGGCATTACCATAGGTTGTGATGAAAAATCGGACCACCTCTAGGATAGGCTCAGAACCCTTCTGTCCTCGAGGACAGCTCGTGTCACCAATTACTGCTTGTAGGATGAGTCTACATGTGAACTCTCCCCACCCTGCTGACCTTTATCCTGATTGGCTCCTATATGTTATATTAGCTTTGTGTGTGTTTTCTCAATAAAGGAGCTCCTGCTTTGATTGGTCTCACTGATGCGTCTGATTGTCCTCCAGTGAGGGAGGACTGGATGCGGGCGGTCAGTCTACCCTCTCCTTTCTTGGCTTGTCCTGATCGGGGCGTGCTCTCCCCATCTCTCCCGCAGGTCAGGAGGGAACGAGGGCTAAAACCATGGAGGGAATCTGGGGATCTGTTAGGGGAGAAGCAGGATCCAGGCCCAGGGTCGCTGCCAGGTGTCAGGGTTCCGGGTGCAGTACCAAGGACCCAGAGAGAACAAGGGGCTAAGGCAGGGCTCTATTTCCCATAAGGCACCCTTTCCCCAATGAGAATCCAGAACCAATAACCACGCAAATGGGACCTGGAAAGAGAAGGGGGGCCAGGAAGAGGGTGAAAGGAGGGCCAAGATGGGTGAGGGTTGGGATCAGGGATCCAGCAGGAGGGAGGCAGATTCGAGTGCCAGTGCCACTGCCAGGTGTCAGGGTTCTGGGTGCAGGACTAAGGGCCCAGGGAGAGCAAAGTGCCTGGGTGAAGGAGTAGGGCTGTGTTACCCATATGGTACCCTGGCTGAAATGAAAATCAAGTGCCAGGGGCAGTGCCAAGCAGACCTGCCAAGGTTTAAGTGCCAGGAGGACAGCAATGGGAGGTCATGGCTCGGGATTTTGCAGGGTGCAGAGAGGGACAAGAACCAGGACTGAAGTACTAGTCCAGGCAAGGGACCCACTTGACAAAATGAGGATTAGGAACCCAAAGAGCAGGAGGCCTGAGCTCCAGGGGAAAGTGCTAGGGGAAGGAGAGAAAGGGGAGTTGGTACTGCATCTGGAACCCTGCTACACTGAGCAGACAGATGTCAACAAAATGGCAAGGAGGGGAGTGATCTAGGGGGCTCAAGCAAAGGGCTCCCTGGGCAGAACCGACTCCAAGAGATACTATGCGAAGCCAGGCAACACCAGGAATGCATTCAGGGGCTCAGGTGAGTGGCCAGGCCCAGAGATTGGAGCATGAAGAGTCAGAGTTAGGAAGGCTGGGTTGAGGGTAAGGGCAGCATGCAAGGCTAGAAGGCAGGGGAAGGAAGGGAGGGGGTCATTCAGGCCAAAGTCAGCACAAGGCCAATGTCCACTGCCAGATCTGAGGGCTTGGGTGGTGAAGGAGGCCCATGAGAGGGGCAGGGCTGTTTTCCCTAGGAAGCCTTCAGGGTGCAGAGGCCAGCCAATTCCACTCCTCTGCCCCAGGTGAGTAGAACCTCAAAGAGAGGCCGGGACCAAAGGAGGGCACTATGAGAGGATACCTTCAGGTCAGAATTAGGGGGGTGGTAGTTGGTGGGGAGCTAGAACCCATTTGAGAACCCCTTATTGGGGACCGCAAATCAACTCAAGATGGTGCCTGGCAGTTTGCCAGGAGGAGTGGTTTGTGAGGCAACGCAGCCGAACCATTTAGATGGTGGGGATTCCTTATTGGCTGATTGCTGTATCTAGATGATGCTAATTGAGTCAAGCTGTGTGTAATCAGTTAGGTGTATATACCTCAGCCTTCCCGAAATAAAGCGTCTCCTGGTACCTTGGGTGCCAAGTACCTTGAGTTTCTGCTCAGTTCCCACTGCGTTCTTTTGCAATAAACCAGTTCCTGCTTCAACTTTCAAGTTGCTTGTCACCTCCCGGTTATTTTGCCCAGCTATACTGCAGCAACCCCTGGCTAGGGAGAAGCAGGGGGAGGGGAGGGTCCAGGCAATACCAAGATATCACAGTACTTTTGTAGGGATAAACGAGGCAAGGCATAGAAGATAGCAGGAAACAGTTTTATTTGGCTGCAGCCAGGTTCAGCCTTTGCTGTAATCAATTAATCTCCTGAACCCCAAGTTCAGGGAGTTTCAGAGTTTTATATACAGAATGTAAGGGGAGGGGCTCAGAAGTTCACAGTCTGCAAAAATTCCATAAAAACAGCTTTCTCTTTCCCTGTTTTGGGAAAGTTAACACTTCAAGGACAATACTTGAGAAGGGGAGAGCTTCTTCTCCACTTTCTTTCCTCCCCCTGCCAGTTGTTAGCATGGAGCCCAGTTAGTAACTTATCTTAAGAATTTAGACATCTCTGTGAATCCACAGCTCAAGGCCAGATCTTGTTTGCACATTTCTGCAAACTACTATGCTGGATATGTTTGTGAAAAACTAGTAAGGGGGAGCCCAGCACCTGGAGTGATGGCATCTTCCTGGCCAGTGGCCAACTAAAACAGAGCAATATGAAAATAGGAAGTTTGTCTACATTTAACTCTTTTGCAGTGACTCTTTTGCTGACACTACTAAACTCAGACTTGGTAAAGATTTCAGGAGAAGCCCAGTTAACACTTTTCTGTGGAGATAGGGGGTGCCACATCAATTCCCCCTTTAATGATGCTCCCCATAATTTAATCCTTTAAATTTAAGAGCATCATTACCATTACCTTAGCTTAAAGCCTTATACAGTGTCAAAACCTTAGTTGTTGTCATCCTTTCAATAGCAGCTTCTTTAGTGGACTCAGTAGTTTTTATGCACAGTGTAGCCAAATATAAGAGCAATAAACAGGTTAACAACAGAATACCCACTATACCAGTTAAGCTTTTAAATCTACCAAGGGTTGACAACCATCTCTCAAAAGCATGTTTGGGATCCAAACTTTAATGCCCTTCTAGGTATGAACTAGTACATGTACTACTTCTCATGTCTTGTTGGCTATATTCTTAACTGTTTGTCTTTTGTCATCCATTTGGATGCAACAAACTGAGCTGTTGAACTCTCCACATATTTATCTTTCCTCAGCCATTAGGTAACCTAATGCCAGGTGGTTTGGATAGTTAGCCACTGGCATCTGGTTTCTTGTGTGGCTAGGAGGTCAAAGGCTCTGGCAGTCGGATTAATAATAATTTCTAGTACAGATTGTCAGTGAATAATTCTGCTTAACATGTAAATAGGGGTTGTATAACTCCAACCGCCATTTTGTGCCCAGGTAGTGGAACAAGAAGTGACAATAATCCTCTGGGTTGGCCAGTTATCTTTACCCTAAGATTGGTGACCTCCTGAATCAAGTTTCTTTCCAGTGAACCTCTTTTGTCTTTTCAAACAGTCATCCATCTATAGCATTCCTCTGGCAGGACAGGACCTAAATATATGTTCTACCACCTCTTAGTTATAGTGGATTGTCCTGACATATGGTTCACATGATCTCCATGGTTGAAATAGGAGTAGGACAGAATTCCTTAAGGTTATCAAAGGAAACCAAACTAAATAATAGACTAAAATTTTAGTTAGGATAGGTTAAGCAGCATTAATTAACAAAGCCAAACTAGTAACACCAAACAAATCCTAGAAAATTTATCTAAGCAAGAAAAAAAAAGATAAATGAAATTTTTTATTTGTTATCCCACCAGTAGCAAAAACCAAACAAAGAATTAGGTATATATCTAAAAGCAAGGGGTTGCGATGCATTATATTATAAGAAGTATCTTAGAGGTTGAAATAGTTCATTAGTCCGGTGGGAAGTTTATCTTTCACAGAGGATAGATCTGCAAGTCTCTCCAGTATAGCTGAAACAAGGCTGTGGTCTCCTCAAGCTTCGGCCATGTGAAGACCAGTCAGCTTCCGGAGTGACTGGAGCAGGGCTTTTGTCCTTCTGATCCTCAAGCTTCTATGGTGCTCCTTTTTCTTCGGGATGATCAGCTTCAAGGACATAGCAGCATATAGAGTGCACTCCCAGTTCGCAGCTGCAGGCTTCAGTCTGATGTAGTACATCCAGGGACCTATTTCTGCAAACTTTGCTGCAGTTATGGTAGACAAAATAATAGTGAAAGGGCCCTTACAAAAAGGTTTAGGTGTTTGAATATTCCATTGTTTGACCCAGACTCAATCTTCATACTTAAAGAAATGTGTGCCTGGGTCAACTTAGTGGCAATCTTTCTCTAACCCATTGGTTGAGAACCTGTAAAGTTTTCCCTAAGGCCTGAAGCTGTTGTCTAAGGGTTAATTCTCCTATCTCTCTTAAGTCTCCCAAAGATCCCCTAATAAGAGGTGGGCCTCAAGTATGTTATCCTATAAGGAGAGAATGCAGTCCTTCTAGAGGGAGTGGGTTTAATCCCCAAGAATGTAATACGGAGAAGTTCATCACATATAAGTAATTTTCTGAAACAGCTTCTCCAATTAAGACATAAAGTCCTTCACATCCTTTAAACTATACCAGAATTCTGAAGGCTATAGGCAGTATGTAACTTCCATCTAATCTTTAAACTCTTGGTCAGTAATCATGTCACCTCTGCACAAAAGCTACTCCATTGTCTAAGTCAACACAAATTAAGAAGGGAAGAAAGGGGTGGTGTGAGGAAAGGAAAGAGCCTGAAACAGGCTGTGCCAAGCAGGAGAACCAAGGTGAGCCCAGTAGGGGGCCAAAGCAATGGGCCACCATGTTCAACCCAACACAAAGCTACCACACCCAACGCCACAAGACAACACAACCAGAATGCTCAGGGGCCAAACCTAGGAGCAGGCCCCAGGCCTGGAGCTTAAAGTTCTGAAGTTAAGGACGGATGGCTTAGGTAAGGGGGAACACAAGGCAAGAGAACAGGGGAGGGAAGAAAGGGAATTGCAAAAGGCCAAGATTCCTTAAAAGCCCATGTCCACTGCAAGGCATCAGGCTTCAGGAACCAAGGGGGCCAAGATGAGGGGCAGGGCACAGTATCCCATAGAGAGCCTTCAGGGAACAGAGGCCAGCCAATTGCACGCCTCTGCAATCCAGGGGAGTAGACCATCAAGAAAGGGATCAGACAGGGAACCAAGCAGATACAAAGGAGGGCCTTCTGTGGGAAAAGAGGGCCAGCGCCACCATTAACCTGGGTGGCTGGGTGGGAGGGTACCGGGACCCACTGGAGGAGCCCAGGCTAGGGAGCCACGCGACCTAGGACAAGCAGCAGCAGGGAGAGAGCTCAAGGGGAAAGAGGGAAGGGGAGGAAGGGGCGGCCAGAGGAGGAGGAGGAGGAGAGAGAGGGGTGCGGTGTGGGGGGGCGGCGCAAGGGGGACCGCGGGGAGCGCGCGCGGTAGGGGGCCCAAGCGAGGGGCCCCCGTCCGACCCGACGACCTGGAGCGACGCCACCCGACGCCACGGCACGCCACGCGACGACACGACGACCAACAGGCGCTGGGGGGCCCAGCCCAGGAGCTTAAAGCTCCAGGGAGAGGATAGGGAGGGCTGGCTGGGCTTAGGGGCAGCAAGCAAGGCAGAGAGGGCAGGGGAGGGAGGGGAGGGGATCGCGCGCAGGCCAAGGTTGGCGCAGCGCCCAGGTCCACTGCCAGGTGTCAGGGTTCCTGCAGCCCAGGGGGCCCAGGCGAGGGGCGGGGCTGTGTTTCCCCTAGGGAGCCTTCAGGGCGCAGAGGCCAGCTGATGGCACTCCTCTGCAATCCAGGGGAGTAGATCCTCAAGAGAGGGACCTGGACCCAAGCAGGGCCAAAGGAGGGCCCTGCATGTGGAAAGGCTGCCAGCGGCCAGCATGAGGCTGGGTGGCTGGGTGGGAGGGGTCCCGGGACCCACTGGAGGAGCCCAGGCTAGGGAGCCACGCGACCTAGGACAAGCAGCAGCAGGGAGAGAGCTCAAGGGGAAAGAGGGAAGGGGAGGAAGGGGAGGCCAGAGGAGGAGGAGGAGGAGAGAGAGGGGTGCGGTGTGGGGGGGGCGGCCCAAGGGGGACCGCGGGGAGCGCGCGCGGTAGGGGGCCCAAGCGAGGGGCCCCCGTCCGACCCGACGACCTGGAGCGACGCCACCCGACGCCACGGCACGCCACGCGACGACACGACGACCAACAGGCGCTGGGGGGCCCAGCCCAGGAGCTTAAAGCTCCAGGGAGAGGATAGGGAGGGCTGGCTGGGCTTAGGGGCAGCAAGCAAGGCAGAGAGGGCAGGGGAGGGAGGGGAGGGGATCGCGCGCAGGCCAAGGTCAGCGCAGCGCCCAGGTCCACTGCCAGGTGTCAGGGTTCCTGCAGCCCAGGGGGCCCAGGCGAGGGGCAGGGCTGTGTTTCCCCTAGGGAGCCTTCAGGGCGCAGAGGCCAGCTGATGGCACTCCTCTGCAATCCAGGGGAGTAGATCCTCAAGAGAGGGACCTGGACCCAAGCAGGGCCAAAGGAGGGCCCTGCGTGTGGAAAGGCTGCCAGCGGCCAGCATGAGGCTGGGTGGCTGGGTGGGAGGGGTCCCGGGACCCACTGGAGGAGCCCAGGCTAGGGAGCCACGCGACCTAGGACAAGCAGCAGCAGGGAGAGAGCTCAAGGGGAAAGAGGGAAGGGGAGGAAGGGGCGGCCAGAGGAGGAGGAGGAGGAGAGAGAGGGGTGCGGTGTGGGGGGGCGGCGCAAGGGGGACCGCGGGGAGCGCGCGCGGTAGGGGGCCCAAGCGAGGGGCCCCCGTCCGACCCGACGACCTGGAGCGACGCCACCCGACGCCACGGCACGCCACGCGACGACACGACGACCAACAGGCGCTGGGGGGCCCAGCCCAGGAGCTTAAAGCTCCAGGGAGAGGATAGGGAGGGCTGGCTGGGCTTAGGGGCAGCAAGCAAGGCAGAGAGGGCAGGGGAGGGAGGGGAGGGGATCGCGCGCAGGCCAAGGTTGGCGCAGCGCCCAGGTCCACTGCCAGGTGTCAGGGTTCCTGCAGCCCAGGGGGCCCAGGCGAGGGGCGGGGCTGTGTTTCCCCTAGGGAGCCTTCAGGGCGCAGAGGCCAGCTGATGGCACTCCTCTGCAATCCAGGAGAGTAGATCCTCAAGAGAGGGACCTGGACCCAAGCAGGGCCAAAGGAGGGCCCTGCATGTGGAAAGGCTGCCAGCGGCCAGCATGAGGCTGGGTGGCTGGGTGGGAGGGGTCCCGGGACCTACTGGAGGAGCCCAGGCTAGGGAGCCACGCGACCTAGGACAAGCAGCAGCAGGGAGAGAGCTCAAGGGGAAAGAGGAAAGGGGAGGAAGGGGAGGCCAGAGGAGGAGGAGGAGGAGAGAGAGGGGTGCGGTGTGGGGGGGGCGGCCCAAGGGGGACCGCGGGGAGCGCGCGCGGTAGGGGGCCCAATCGAGGGGCCCCCGTCCGACCCGACGACCTGGAGCGACGCCACCCGACGCCACGGCACGCCACGCGACGACACGATGACCAACAGGCGCTGGGGGGCCCAGCCCAGGAGCTTAAAGCTCCAGGGAGAGGATAGGGAGGGCTGGCTGGGCTTAGGGGCAGCAAGCAAGGCAGAGAGGGCAGGGGAGGGAGGGGAGGGGATCGCGCGCAGGCCAAGGTCAGCGCAGCGCCCAGGTCCACTGCCAGGTGTCAGGGTTCCTGCAGCCCAGGGGGCCCAGGCGAGGGGCAGGGCTGTGTTTCCCCTAGGGAGCCTTCAGGGCGCAGAGGCCAGCTGATGGCACTCCTCTGCAATCCAGGGGAGTAGATCCTCAAGAGAGGGACCTGGACCCAAGCAGGGCCAAAGGAGGGCCCTGCGTGTGGAAAGGCTTCCAGCGGCCAGCATGAGGCTGGGTGGCCGGGTGGGAGGGGTCCCGGGACCCACTGGAGGAGCCCAGGCTAGGGAGCCACGCGACCTAGGACAAGCAGCAGCAGGGAGAGAGCTCAAGGGGAAAGAGGGAAGGGGAGGAAGGGGCGGCCAGAGGAGGAGGAGGAGGAGAGAGAGGGGTGCGGTGTGGGGGGGCGGCGCAAGGGGGACCGCGGGGAGCGCGCGCGGTAGGGGGCCCAAGCGAGGGGCCCCCGTCCGACCCGACGACCTGGAGCGACGCCACCCGACGCCATGGCACGCCACGCGACGACACGACGACCAACACGCGCTGGGGGGCCCAGCCCAGGAGCTTAAAGCTCCAGGGAGAGGATAGGGAGGGCTGGCTGGGCTTAGGGGCAGCAAGCAAGGCAGAGAGGGCAGGGGAGGGAGGGGAGGGGATCGCGCGCAGGCCAAGATTGGCGCAGCGCCCAGGTCCACTGCCAGGTGTCAGGGTTCCTGCAGCCCAGGGGGCCCAGGCGAGGGGCGGGGCTGTGTTTCCCCTAGGGAGCCTTCAGGGCGCAGAGGCCAGCTGATGGCACTCCTCTGCAATCCAGGGGAGTAGATCCTCAAGAGAGGGACCTGGACCCTAGCAGGGCCAAAGGAGGGCCCTGCGTGTGGAAAGGCTGCCAGCGGCCAGCATGAGGCTGGGTGGCTGGGTGGGAGGGGTCCCGGGACCCACTGGAGGAGCCCAGGCTAGGGAGCCACGCGACCTAGGACAAGCAGCAGCAGGGAGAGAGCTCAAGGGGAAAGAGGGAAGGGGAGGAAGGGGCGGCCAG